>NC_045442.1:89180681-89271829 GCF_002776525.5 Piliocolobus tephrosceles | reverse complement strand
AAAAAAAAAAAAAAAAAAAAAAAAAGAAGCCAAAAGAAAGCCTGGGCGTGGTGACTTACGCCTGTAATCCTAGCACTTTGGGAGGCCAAGGTGGGCAGACTGCTTGAGCTCAGGAGTTCGAGACCAGCCTGGGCAACACGGTGAAACCCCCATCTCTACTAAAATACAAAAAAAATTAGCCAGACGTGGTGGCGTGCACCTGTAGTCCCAGCTACTCGGAGCCTGAGGCAGGAGAATTGCTTGAACCCGGGAGGCAGAGGTTGCAGTGAGCTGAGATCACACCACTGTACTCCAGCCTGGTAGACAGAGTGAGACTCCGTCTCAAAAAAAAAAAAAAGAAGAAGAAGCCAAAAGAGGGTCTTCGGCCCAGCCTGCCCCTCCCCAACAGCCCTGGGTGTGGCAGGCCGGTCAGCCTGAGTCTCAGGAAGCCTGACCATTTCCCTCCAGCCTGCGTCATGGAGCCCTGGGCGTGGCTGCAGGGTTTAAAGAGCCTACCCACCTGCCTGGGCCGTCCACAGCCCAGCAGCTTCCTCAGATCCATTCTCTGCGCTGCCAGCTCAGGTGAGCCCCCACCCAGGTGACCAGGCGTCCACTTCAGGGCTGCTGGGTGAAGAGGGTGGGTTCCCAAGAATTGTGAGTAATGAGGAGCCTGTTGAGGTGTCTGAGGGCAGATATGGCTGCAGCAGACGCTTGAAGGCCTCTTGCTTTGCACCTACTGTCATACGGATGGTGGGTTGGGGGCTGGAGGAAACAGAAGCCAGCCCTTGGTTAAAGAATATATGAACTGGTGGGGTGCACCTGTGGTCCCAACTGCTTGAGATACTCAGGTGAGGAGATCACCTGAGCCAAGAGAGTTCAAGGCTGCAGTGAGCCGAGATCATGCCACTGCTCTCCATCCTGGGTAACAGAGCAAGACCCTGTCTCAAAAATATAATAATAATAAAAATAAAAAAATAAAACATGTGGCCTAGAGTTGAGACCCTCATATTCCAGGAACTCTTGTTGGTGAAGGTAGAGAGAGACCAGTGAAGGCTCGGGGAAGCCAGCTTTGGAGACTGCTCCTAGCCCAATAACCCATGTTCAGAAGCAGTGCCTAAGAGTCTCTCCCTCCCGTGCCTCCCTCACACTGTAGAAGGAGCAGTTTATTTATGGATGTATTTATTTATTTATTTTTAGATGGAGTCTCACTCTGTTGCCCGGGCTGGAGTGCACTGGCACGATCTCAGCTCACTGCAACCTCCACCTTCCAGGTTCAAGTGATTCTTCTGCCTCAGCTTCCCAAGAAGCTGGGAATACAGGCGCCTGTACCACACCCAGCTAATTTTTGTATTTTTAGTATAGACGGGGTTTTGCCATGTTGGCCAGGCTGATCTTGAACTCCTGACCTCAGGTGATCCACCCGCCTCAGCCCCAAAGTGCTGGGATTATAGGTGTGAGTCACTGTGCCCAACCTATGGATGTATTTATTGTAACAGGTTTTTAGTGCTTACTGTGTGCTAGGCATGGTTCTTAGGCTTGGCAAATAGGAGTTCATGTAATTCCATTGCTATAACCTTATGAAGTTGCTACTATTCTGATGATCCTCCTTTTACAGGACACTGGTGAAGGAGCAGTGAGGAACCTGCAGAGTCACACAGTTGGTAAGTTGCTGAGAATCGACCCAGCCCTAGACAGCTGGCCCTGGATCTGTGATCTCATCAGGAGGCCAGAGCTGGGTACAGCAAATGATGACAATGGCTTCAGTATTGAAGACTTGACCACACTAGGCTAACAATGTGCAAGGGGCTGGGAGGGGCCCTGCGCTCAAAGACTCAGCCTCCCCAAGGACAAGTAAATGGGGTCCTGGCTTCTTCCAACCTGAGGGAGAAATGTCATACCACAGGAGGTCTATACTCTGAGAGCAGAATCTGGGGCTGCTGGAGCAGGGTCCCCTGCCAGGGCTGGCAGGGGAGGTCCTGGCTGCTGTAGTTGCCTCATCCCAGGATTCAGCGCTTCTTTCTTCCTCTGCACCCTTGCTTTTGTGGAGGCTGTCTGGGAATTCAGACTCAGGGCACTGGACTCTGGCCACCCCAGGCCCAGACCTTTGGGAGCAATAGCCTGGGGCCTGATAACAATGCCCTTTGTGTGGGGTTAGGAAGTCCAGACCCTAACTTAGAATAGCAGCCACCTGACCCTGGGCATCTGATTACACCTCTCTAAGCTCCATTTCTTTTTTTTCCTCCTCTGAAATTGAGACAATAATATTGTCTTAGGCCGGGCGCGGTGGCTCAAGCCTGTAATCCCAGCACTTTGGGAGGCCGAGACGGGCGGATCACGAGGTCAGGAGATCGAGACCAACCTGGCTAACACAGTGAAACCCTGTCTCTACTAAAAATACAAAAAACTAGCCGGGCGAGGTGGCGGGCGCCTGTAGTCCCAGCTACACGGGAGGCTGAGGCAGGAGAATGGCGTAAACCCTGGAGGCGGAGCTTGCAGTGAGCTGAGATGCGGCCACTGCACTCCAGCCCGGGCGACAGAGCAAGACTCCGTCTCCAAAAAAAAAAAAAAAATATATATATATATATATATATATATATATATAATAGTGTCTTCCTCATAGGGAGGAGTAGGGGGTGGGTTTGTCACATGGATTTTAACAACGTCTTCTGCAGCACTTACTCTGTGCAGGCACAGTTCTGAGCTCTTAGCTCGTGCTTACTCCCTCAAGCCGTCACTATCTCTAGGTGGGAAGACAGAAAGTAGTCACTTTCCCAAGATCACCCCACAAGCAAGTGTATCCTTGGGGTTTGTACACCTACTCTCACCACAGGGCTCTGCCTGCCCGCGCCCCCTGTAGCTGACCAAGCCAGCTGTGGGCCTGGAACAGATCCGTGGGCTGCAGACCCCAGCCCCAGTGCCTATCCCCCTGCAGCCCTGCTACTCGAACTGTGACATGGAGAGAGTGACCCTGGCCCTTCTCCTACTGGCAGGTGAGTCCTCCCAGTCTCTTGGGACCCTCTTGCAATCACCCCACCCACAAAGGCAGCAAAAGTCAGACAACATCTCCCAAAGGGGGTCTGGTTTTCAATCAGCATGCTTTATTTAAACTGACAATTTAGAGAGAAACATGAAGGAAATGACAGTACAGGTAGGATGAGAATATTGCAAAAAGGTCCTAATAGCTCCAGAGGAATTGAACCATGGAAAACATTAACCACCTGTGGCTTGAAGACAAAAACAGGATGGCACAGTGGCTCAGGCCTGTAATCCCAGCGCTTTGGGAGGCCAAGGTGGGAGGATCACTTGAGCCTGGGAGGTCGAGGCTGCAGTGAGCTAGGATTGCATCATTGCACTCCAGCCTGGGTGACAGAGAGAGGTTCCATCTCAAAAAAAAGGCAAGCACTCCCTGTCTCTTCAGGGGGCAGAGACATAACAAACCATCCCTGTTAGCAGGCACACAGCAGCATCAGGAAGCCTGGGAAGGCAGGGCTTGGGCGGGGCCAAACCCTGAGGCTGTGTGGGGCTGGGGAGGGCGTGAGGAAGGGAAATGGTGGCTCCAGGGTCACCCTACAACCTCTGGGCTGGGGTCCTGCTGCCTGACTTACTTGGACACCAGTGTCATGAATTCCCACCCATTTTCTCTGCTCCTCCCACACAGGCCTGACTGCCTTGGAAGCCAATGACCCATTTGGTGAGTGAGGCCCCCAAACAGCCTGCCCACTCTGCCCACATCTCCCCTCTGATACCCACATCCTGTCTCCTGGTTCTGGTTCTGAAGTCTTTTCCCCCTACTTTTTCTAGCCAATGAAGTCGATCCCTTCTACTATGGTAAGAGCTGATATTCCCACCCCCACCCTCCCCTTGCTTATCCTGGACCTCTTTGCCAGACAAGTTGGTGAGGGGTGGTGTGGACCTAGTGTACACAAAGTGGGATGGGGGATTAAACCTGGTCTGTGTGACAGCGTTGCTCCAGCAAGGGGAGGGTAGCCACCGGATGCTTAGGAACCCTCCTGGAGAAGGGTTGGTGTCTGGGCGGTTAGGGCCCCCCGATACATCACCCCTACCCTCCTGCCTTCACTCACCCTCACCCTCCCCTTTCCTAGTCCCCAGCCCTTAGGCAGTCCTCCTCTCTTCCTCTCCCCTGGGCCTCAGCCCCAGGATAGCTTTCCTTGATCATCCTTCAAAGTCCCTTCTTTGCGCATGTCCACTTCTTTTTTTTTTTTTTTTTCTTGAGACAAATTCTGACTCTGTCGCCCAGGCTGGGGTGCAGTGGCATGATCTCCGCTCACTGCAACCTCCACCTCCCGGGTTCAAGCAATTCTCCTGTCTCAGCCTCCCTCGTAGGTGGGACTACAGGTGCCCGCTGCCACGCCTAGCTAATTTTTGTATTTTTAGTAGAGATGGGGTTTCACCATATTGGTCAGGCTGGTCTCAAACTTCTGACCTCAGGTGATCTGCCCACCTCAACCTCCCAAAGTGCTGGGATTACAGGTGTGAGCCACCATGCCCAGCCTCACCTTTTTTCTTCTTAGTGTTTCCCCACCAGACACAGAATGATGTCTCTGTTGCTGGCTTGTCTTTATGCATATGGCAGTGGCTGGCACAAGCAGGGGCTCACGAATGTCTTTTGAATGAATGAGTGAGGCCCCAGGCTGATGCAAGCACACTCTCTGTACCTGCCCCAGACTGGAAAAACCTGCAGCTGAGTGGACTGATCTGCGGAGGACTCCTGGCCATTGCTGGGATCGTGATGGTTCTGAGTGAGTGGCAGGGCAGGTGGGGCTGGCGGACAGGGTGGGGCAGGAAGAGAGAGTGCTCTGATTCCAGCACTGACTCTGGCACTGACCCCTCTCTCCCTCTCAGGTAGCAAATGCAAATGCAAGAGCAGCCAGAAGCAGCACAGGTGAGCCCAACCCTGTGGTGCGCCCCTCCTTCGGGGCAGAACTATGGGAGGGCAGTCCTGACCTGCAGAGTGGACAGGGTCCTGGCCACTCACTGGACTTGCAGCCAGCTTTGTTATTCAGATAGTCAACCCTGAAGGGCCCCAGTCAGGGAAAGCTCTGACCTCGGTATTGTGTGAAGTGACCATGGAAGGAGAGCAAGGAGGTGCACTCTTGGGGCCAGGCGGCAAGAGTCTGGGATGTAGGGTAGAAGGTCCTCCAGGCTAACCTGATACTACTCTGATGCGGTCCTTTCTCTAGTCTCGTACTTGAGAAAACCATCCCACTCATCACTCCAGGTGAGACGGGCTTCCGTGGGCTGAGGGGGTGTCTGTGTAAGGACTGTGTCTGATGGCCTGCCTGCCACTCTCCACAGGCTCTGCCACTACCTGCTGAGCACAAGACCAGCCTCCAGGGACGGCCTGAAGCCTAACACTGGCCCCCAGAGCCTCCTCCCCTGGGAGGACTTATCCTCAAGGAAGGACATCTCTCCAAGGGCAGGCTGTTAGGCCCCTTTCCAATCAGGAGGCTTTTTGTCTGAATTAAACTCGCCCCACCACCCCTTTCTCTGTAGTCTTGTGATTCATCGTCCTTGGGTCTGGGAGCGAGTAATCCCTTGGATTGCTGACTTTCCCTGGAGGCCCACTCCCAACAAGCTTCCCGATCCCTGAGTCCCTGCCGCCCAATTGTCTCCTATGGCTCCCACTCCAGCAAGCCCCACAGAGACCCATGCACCGTGAGACACCACAGTGTTATAACAGAAGACCTTTCCATTTCCACCACTTGCACGGGGGTCCTAAAAGTCCTGATGCCTCAACTCATGACTTCCTTTAACCTAGAGTGACCCCCCGGGCTCGCCCCCCATTGAAACCTCATCTCACCCGGTGAGTGCTCTCTATGGTAGAAAATGTAGCAATTCCTTCGACCCATTCCAGTAAAACCCTCAGCTCACCCCGTGGGCCCCCCTCCTCCCAGGAAATATCCTGTGAAATTCCATGAAGAACTATTTTTTTTTTTTTTTTTTTTTTTGAGACGGAGTCTTGCTCTGTCGCCCGGGCTGGAATGCGGTGGCCGGATCTCAGCTCACTGCAAGCTCCGCCTCCCGGGTTTACGCCATTCTCCTGCCTCAGCCTCCCAAGTAGCTGGGACTACAGGCTCCCGCCACCTCGCCCGGCTAGTTTTTTGTATATTTAGTAGAGACGGGGTTTCACCGTGTTAGCCAGGATGGTCTCGATTTCCTGACCTCGTGATCCGCCCGTCTCGGCCTCCCAAAGTGCTGGGATTACAGGCTTGAGCCACCGCGCCCGGCCAGAACTATGTCTTGAGAAGCCCTGCATAGTGCATGTGGGAGTCAAACACCATGTGTGCAAATCCGAGTTCTTTGGCATGCCCGAACTCCCCTCCAGGAAGACGTCCCTGGCAATGTCCCTGTAGCACCCCAGGCAGGGGTGTGAAGTGCCGCTCCTGCCTGGTGCCCGTCCTGCAGTCCTGCCCCTTGACGGCCCAGGAGAAGGAACTGAGCCCACTTCTAGCCTCTGCCCCCAGCAAAGGCCAGAGCACAACAGAGTCCCTGCCAGGTGGCAGCTCCCAATCTGAGGCCAGGGCCTGGGCTGGGCAGCTGTCTCCAATGATGCATCCTCCCTCCACTTCTCAGGGTAGGCCACATCCTTGAGAAGTATGATGTATCCTAGACTTAGGGTCTCCTGACTTGTGGGCTGGGGTCAGAGACTTGTGCAGGGCCCCAGAGGTGTAAAAATGAGGTCCACATGTCTGCCAGAGCCTTTGAAACAGGATATGCAGGGGCTGAGAGCAAGGTTCCAAAGTGGGGCTGAGTGGGACTCAGGATACCTGGCTGAGTCCAGCCACTATCAGGGAATCTTGGGTGGGTCACAGAACACCTGGCAAGCCCCAGTGCTTTGGGGAAGCTGCCCTGTACCGGCAGCCCCAGGTGGTATGGCCAGTCCGGAGGCGGCACTGAGTCTGCACAGGTGGACCCAGGGAGGGGCCTGTACGCAAACCACCCTGGTGGAGGGAATCAGCAGCACGACTGGAATGCAGGCGATAGGATCACCGAGGAAGCAAGGCCCAGCCCTGCAGGAGCACAGAGGCAGGGGTGGGAGCCACCCAGCAGGGCTGATAGAACGGGGCTCCTGAGCACGCCTCCTCATCCAGGGGGTGCAGTGCAGAGCTCTCTCCTCGTTGGCACCGGAAGATGCTGGTGTGAGGGACTGCTTTTGAGAACATGAAAGTGAGATAAGAAAGCCGAGTCTGGAGTGGCAGACCCAGGGGAAGCCACAAAAAGGTGACCGGAAGCAGTGCATGCTTTCTGACTGAGGAACCCAGGGCGCAGTCATGACTATCAGGAGCTCTGCTGTTTGAAATCCTAGCAAACCTTGTCCTTGCATGGTGGCCCCATGACCCTGACAAGAGATGCAGCCTTGACTTCCAACCCCAGTGCCCCGCTGGGGAGCAGAGGTTTCTGGACATGACTTCCACCCACCTCCACCTTCACATGTCGTGTCCTGGGGCCACATCGTGGTGGAGACCTGCAGCTCTGCTTTCAAGCTCTCATGCTGCTTCATTTAAACTTCTCCTGGACAGGTGCCACAGTTTCCCCAAGTCCTGTAAGTGACCACTTATGTAGGAGGCCCCACCACACGAGTCCCTAGGTGTGACTGCCCAGTGACAGGCTTGTCCCGCTGATGTGGAGGGTGACAGCTCTAGCTTATGGAGCCTGGGGAAATCATGGTGGGAGGAGTCAGAGATTGATGGGAGGCCAGGCCTGGGTCACAGTAGAGGATGGAGTCGGTGTTAGCCCCAGATGGATGAGGCTGAGGACCTGGAGTTGGGCTGCTGGTTCCCAGCGGAAATGAGCTCTCCTCTTTCCCTTCTGGGAGTGAGGAATGGGCTGACTAGGGCATGACAGAGGCTCTCCAGGCTTCCCTTTGTGGGATTACCGGCTGTGCCTCAGAGACCCCTTCCTGGGGCCTGTTTCGGAGGTGGGGGGTAATTTCCCCTTGTCATCCTCTCCTAGTTGAGGGGCTGCGGGGAGAGGTGGGGGGGAACCAGAGAAAGCAAAGGGTCATTTCCACTCAGTTGGGGATTTACTATGTGAAAGACACAACTGTAAACACTTCACACATGTCAAATTTTCCTAGCAACCTATGAGATGCGGATGACATTAGGGTTACGGTTAGGTTAGAGGAGAGAGGCACCCAGAGGTTCTCATGGGCTAACGAATTCCACAGCCAGCCTCCAACCCAGGTGTCCTGCTCCTGAGCCCTGTTTCCAAAGATCTGGGGCCTGTTGCCTTCCCGATGTTTATCATTGTCAAAGACAGAGCCCAGGGACTGTGCTGCTGGGTGACTATACATCCTTCCTCACTTTTTTATTTTAAAAATCTTTTTATTTTTCAGGGCTGGGCTCAGTGGCTCATGCCTGTAATCTCAGCACTTTGGGAAGCCAAGGTGGGAGGATCACTTGAGGTCAGGAGTTCGGGACCAGCCTGGCCAACATGTTGAAACCCTGTAACTACTAAAAATACAAAAATTGGCTAGGCGCAGTGGCTCACGCCTGTAATCCTAGCTACTCAGGAGGCTAAGGTGGGAGGATCACTTGAACCCAGGATGTGGAGGTTGCAGTGAGCCGAGATCGCACCACTGCACTCCAGCCTGGGTGACAGACCGAGACTCTGTCTCCAAAAAAAAAAAAAGAAAAGAAAAGAAAAGAAAACAAACATCACAGAGACATTTACTCACAAAGTAAACCAACTTCTAACCTAGCACCCCAAAATTATCAAGGTTAAAAGTTTGCCCCCCCCAAAAAAAACAAGTTTGCTAATCTTTCAGATTGTCTTTTCCCTCTTGTACCTGGGAGTTGGCCTTGTGAGTTTGAGATCAGAACTCAGGCTATTGCCGGGCACAGTGGCTCAAGCCTATAATCCAGGCACTTTGGGAGGCTGAGATGGGCGGATCACCTGAGGTTGGGAGTTCAAGACCAGCCTGACCAACATGGTGAAACCCTGTCTCTACTAAAAATACAAAATTAGCTGGGCGTGGTGGCATATGCCTGTAATCCAAGCTACTCAGGAGGCTGAGGCAGGAGAATCACTTGAACCCTGGAGGTGGAGGTTGCAGTGAGCCAAGATCGTGCCATTGCACTCCAGCCTGGCAACAGAGTGAGGTTCGGTCTCAAAAAAAAAAAAAAAAGAACTCAGGCTATTGTTTCAGAATCCAAAGGTGAGGACTAGAGAAAGGACTTATTCTGATTTAAAATAATCCTTTTTTTTTTTTTGAGACAGGGTCTGGCTCTGTCACCGAGGTTGGAGTGCAGTGGTGCAACCTCACTACAACCTCTACTTCAGCCTCCCAAGTAGCTGGAACTACAGGCACATGCCACCACACACGGCTATATTTTTTGTATAGATGAGGTCTCATCATGTTGCCCAGGCTAGTCTCAAACTCCTGAGCTCAAGCCATCGGCCCACCACAACCTCCCAAAGTGCTAGGAATATAAGTATGAGCCATGGCACCCAGCTCTCTTTTTTAAATTTCTATATATTTTTTCTTTTCTTTTTTTTTTTTAATTTATTTCTTAAAACTGGGTCTCACTCTCTCACCCAGACTGGAGTACAGTAGCATGTGGCACCCTCAACCTCCTGGGCTAAAGCAGTCTTCCCACCTCAGCCTCCGGATTAGCTAGGACCACAGGCGCGTGTCACTATGCCCAGCTAATTTTTTTTTTTGAGACCGAGTTTCGCTCGTTGCCCAGGCTGGAGTGCAATGGCGTGATCTTGGCTCACCACAACCTCTGCCCCCCGGGTTCAAGCGATTCTTCTGCCTCAGCCTCTTGAGAAGCTGGGATTACAGGTATGTGCCACCACGCCTGGCTAATTTCGTTTTGTTTTTTTCTTTAGTAGAGACGGGGTTTTTCCATGTTGGTCAGGCTGGTCTTGAACTCCCAGCCTCAGGTGATCTGCCCACCTCAGCCTCCCAAAGTGCTGGGATTATAGGCATGAGCCACTGCGCCCAGCCCAGCAAATTTTTTTGATGTAGAGATGGGCTCTCACTGTGTTGCCTAGGCTGGTCTGGAACTCCTGTGTTGAAGCAATCCTCCCACCTCAGCCTCCCAAAGTGCTGGGACTACAGGCGTGAGCCACAGCACCTGGCCTGCCTCTTTTTTCTCAACCAAACCAAACCAAACCAAACCAAACCAAAAAAACCTTACATTTAAGATAATTATAGATTCACATGCAATTGTAAAAAATAATACAGAGAGATAAGCCAGTTTCCCCCAGTGGCAACTTCTTGCATAACTATAGTACACTATATCACAACAGAATATTGAAACTGCTAGAAACATCGGTCTTACTGAGATTTCACCAGTGTTAGAACACTCATTTGTGTGTGCATGTATGTTTAGTTCTGTGCAACTTTATCACCCGTGATTCCTGTGACCACCACAGTCAAGATCTAGAACAGTTCATCACCAGGATCCCTCATGCTCCTCTTTTATAGCCAAACCCATTTCCCTCCCTACTTAGTGCCCCCAGGCCAAACCTCTGGCAACCACTAAACTGTCCTCTATCTCTATAATTTTGTTATTTCCAGAATGTTAGGACCTGGCATGGTGGCTCACACTTGTAATCCCAAAATTTTGGGAAGCTGAGGCGGGTGGATCATCTAAGGTTAGGAGTTCGAGACCAGCCTGACCAACATGGTGAAACCCTGTCTACTGAAAATACAAAATTAGCCAGGCGTGGTGGCAGGCGCCTATAATCCCAGCTACTCCGGATGCTGAAGCAGGTGAATCGCTTAAACCCAGGAGGAAGAGGTGCAGTGAGCCGAGACTGCACCACTGCATTCCAACCTGGACAATAGAGTGAGACTGTGTCTCAAAAAAAAGAAAAAAATAATGTTAGGCTGGGTGTGGTGGCACATGCCTGTAGTCCCAGCTACTTAGGATAAAGCAGTTGAACCACTGGAGAGTTTGAGGCTGCAGTGAGCCCTGATTGCGATCATGCCATTGTACTCGAGCCTGGGTGACAGAGCAAGGCCCGGTCTCAAAAAAAAAAAAAAAAAAAAAAAGGGAGCTATGATCTCACCACTGCTCTTTAGCATGGGCAACAGAGTAAGATTCTGTCTTTTTTTTTTTTTCAAGATGGAGTCTCACTCTATCGCCAGGCTGGAGTGCAATGGCCTGATCTTGGCTCACTGCACTCTCTACCTCCTGGGTTCAAGCCATTCTCCTGCCTAAGCCTCCTGAGTAGCTAGGACTGCAGGGAGGTGCCACCACATCCAGCTAATTTTTGTAATTTTAGTAGAGATGGGATTTCACCATGTTGGCCAGGATGGTCTGGAATTCCTGACCTCAGGCGATCCGCCTGCCTCGTCCTCCCAAAGTGCTGGGATTATAGGTGTGAGCCACTGCTCCCAGCCTGATTCTTTTTTTTTTTTTTTTTTTTTGAGACGGAGTCTGGCTCTGTCGCCCAGACTCTAGTGCAGTGGCCGGATCTCAGCTCTCTGCAAGCTCCACCTCCCGGGTTTATGCCATTCTCCTGCCTCAGCCTCCCAAGTAGCTGGGACTACAGGCGCCCGCCACCTCGCCCGGCTAATTTTTTTTTGTATTTTTTAGTAGAGAGGGGGTTTCACCGCGTTAGGTAGGATGGTCTCGATCTCCTGACCTCGTGATCTGCCCGTCTCGGCCTCCCAAAGTGCTGGGATTACAGGCTTGAGCCACCGCGCCCGGCCTGATTCTGTCTTTTTTAAAAAATACAAAAACAATAAAACTGAGATGCCTTGAGACTTGATGCATCTGCCAGTGCCCAAATCATGAGGGTGGTCTTAGTGCAGGTGACTTATCTCCCATACTGCTAAGTACTCAGGGGCTGCTTCTTGAAAGGTAACTAGGCTGGGCGCAGTGGCTCACGCCTGTAATCTCAGCACTTTGGGAGGCCGAGATGGGCAGATTGCCTGAGGTCAGGAGTTCCAGACCAGCCTGGCTAACATGGTGAAACCCTGTCTATACTAAGAATATGAAAATTAGCCGGGTGTGGTGGCGGGTGCCTGGAATCCCAGCTACTCGGGAGGCGGAGACAGGAGAATCACTTGAACCTTGGAGACGGAGATTACAGTGAGCTGAGATTACGCCACTGCACTCCAGCCTGGGCAACATAACGAGACTCCGTCTGAAAAAAAAAAACAAGAAAAACAGAAACAACAAAAACAAAAACAAAAAAGAAAAGAAAAGAAAGGTCTCTCCTGCAGAAAACGTGGCCTTGATTCAGAACACTCAGAGTTTCAGGGTTTGGCCTGAGTGTTTACTGAGACTCATCAGAGGCACCACATGAAATCATTTAGGAACACAGGTACCTCTTTGATGGGGCCTATGCTGTCATTTGTAGCAGATGGCAGAGCAGCTGGTGGAGTCCTTGCATCCTTCTGGTCACCTGGTAATTAGCAGGAGTAGTATTTTCTTTTTTTTTGTTTGAGACAGGGTCTGTCACCCAGGCTGAGGTGCAGTGGTACAATCTTGGCTCACTGCAACTTCTGCCTCCTGGGCTCAAGTGATCCTGCCACCTCAGCCTCCCAAGTAGCTGGCCTACAGGTGTGAGCCACCATGGGCCCGAGTAATTTTCATATTTTTTGTAGAATTGGGGGTCTCGCTATATTGCCCAAGCTGCTCAAACTCCTCAGCTTGGCTGGGCACGCTGGCTCACGCCTGTAATCCTAGCACTTTGGGAGGCCGAGGTGGGTGGATCACCTGAGGTCCGGAGTTCAAGACCAGCCTGGCCAAGATGGTAAAACCCCATCTCTACTAAAAATACAAAAATTAGCTGGGCATGGCAACATGCACCTGTAATCCCAGCTACTCAGGGAGCTAAGGCAGAATCGCTTGACTAGGGAGGTGGAGGTTGCAATGAGCCGAGATCGCACCACTGCACTCCAGCCTGGGTAAGAGTGAGATTCTGTCTTAAAAAAACAAAACAAAACAAAAAACCTCCTCAGTTCAAGCGATCCACCTGCCTCAGCCTCCCAAAGCACTGGCATTACAGGTATGAGCCACTGCGCCAGGCCTCAGGGTATTTTCAAGTGTTAAAGCAGCTTTCTCCAAAATCCAAAACTACTACCCAAAATTATGCCTCTTTCTTAGTGATAAGAGTTTCTGCAACCAGGACCCTTGAGATTTCAACACCCAGCATTTTAAGTGACTCAAACAATGAAAATTCTTATCAGGTTCTTACTTGCTTACACGTTAACCACTAGCTTTTTGCCCAATATTCCTTGTTTCCATAATGAAATTATAAACTGCTGGAATACTGTTCCTTGTGAAGGAGGGGTTAACTTCAGGGCCATAAAAAAGTTTTGCAGAACGAATGAGTATCTTTAAACACACTGTGACCAGCTGCAGACACCCAGAAGTCTGGTTATTCAAGACACTATGTGAGACTAAAGAAACAGACTTTCCCCCCCTTAGTTCTCTGAAACTGCTCCTCCCTTATTCTCTAGCTGTGTAAAAACTCCCCATGCCTGCCATGGTGGCGTATGCCTGTAATCCCAGCACTTTGGAAGGCCGAGGCTATAGTGTACTATGTCGATTGTGTATCTGCAGCAAGTTTGGCCTCAATATGACCTCCCAGGAGTGGAGGACCCCCAGATTGCCTAAGGAGGGGTGAACAGGCCCAGGTTGAAAACGGAGGTCAAAACTTCCATGCTGAGGCCGTGCGTGGTGGCTCACGCTTGTAATCCCAGCACTTTGAGACACTGCACTCTAGCCTGGGTGATACAGGGAGACCCCATCTCTAAAAATAAAAAACAAAACAAAAACTCCACGCTGCTTCTTTTTGTTAAGGCAGATTTCTCACCTTGGCCAAATCAAATAAACCTTTATCTCCAAGCACCCGTGTCTCGATGTTTGGCATCAGCTACACAAGCCTGAATTTGGGGTTCTACAACGTAACAAGATGCAGTACCTTGACCTTTACCTTGCAGGGAATGCCCTCGTCATGCCCAAGGCCACAGGTTGAAAAACATTTCCTGTAACAGTGTCAGTAAATACTTTAGGTTTTGTGGGCCATGTGGTCTCTGATACAACTACCCATCTGCCTCCCTGCTGTAACACCTGGGCAGCCATAGACAGTATTAACAAATGGGCATGGCTGTGTGAAATAGGCCTGGCTGGGTGCAATGGTGCATGCCTGCAATCCTATAACTTTGGGAGGCCGAAGAATGCAGCTCACTTGAGCTGAGAAGTTCAAGACCAGTCTGAGCAACATAGTGAGACCCCGTCTCTAAAAATAATACAGAAATTAGCCGGGAATAGTGGTGTGCGACTCCAGTCCCAGCTACTTGGGAGGCTGAGGTGGGAGGACAACTGGATAACTTGAGCACAGGAGGCTGACACTGCAGCGAGCCAGCATCATGCCACTAGACCCCAACCTGGGAATCAAGAGGGAGATTTGCTCCTCCCCGAGTTAACAATCCAGGAGCAAGGCGACGTGGTTTGCTGTCCATGTTGTTACCTTGGGATGTCAGGTCATCTAACACATTCCCTTTCCCATCCCCTGAAGCCCTTTCCACCCATGCATCCTAAATCTAGCAGACTTCCAGGGGTGTGCAGGTACTCTTTAAATCTCCACCACTCTACGAAATCTGAGGTCTCATCTTCACCACATTCCAGCCCCGTTTCCAGCTGAAACTCCAGTTTCCAATGGAAACTTCACCGTTTCTCCGGGTCTCCCTCACCTATAGTCCTCTGCTTCCCCATGCAATGCTGACATTTGAAGCATGGTAGGCCAACAGGTGGGCAGAGATCCCGGAACAGGGCTACAGCAAAGAGAGTTCTCTCTAGGTTTCCCCTATGTCAGTCTTCCAAGCGCCTCTCTGCATCCTTGTATCCTGCCATTCCTGGTGATGCTGCTGCCCTCACATCAGGCCATCCAAGCACGCAGAACACGGGAACTAAGGACTATACCTAAGCTGAGCCTCTGAAGCCCAATGGAGCTAGAAAAGGCTGAATACTTCACAGACTTAATTTTTAATGCAACTCTCAGGGGTTTAACCAAGAGCATTTACTCTTTAAGATACTAATGAAGACCCTTAATACTGTAAAATCATAACACTATACAGCTAGTAAAGGGGGAAAATAAACATTTTTGCATAGAATGGTTTTAAACTCCACATTTTAAAGTCCTGATGGTTTGTATTTAGCATAAGGTTTAAAATGATAGTAATACTGTATGCTGTATGTAGAGCTGCCTAAATTTCAACACTGCTTTGTTGCCTAGGTGGGTAGCAATTTGAAAACAGGTCTTGAGCTTGTTAACGGGTATCCTGTCATAACCTAATCAACAAATGCACCCTACAGAAATCAGGAAAGTGACCAAAAAAAAAAAAAAAGTTTAAATTAGCATTTTATAAAAACTAGAAACAAAATAATGGCTTTCACAATGTAGCACTTGAAACTAAAGCTCTCCCGCTATCAACAGATGTGACTCCAGCATCAAGGGCCCAGCAGGAAATGCCGAATGGTTTAGAACAGTGCATGTAAGTTGCCAGTGGCTGGGGCTGTGTGTCTATTTGATGCTTCCCGGAATGTGTGCTGCTAGTCACCATTTCCACCATTCACGTATTTAACATTTTTATTAGACTTTTATTTAGCCTCATCATAAGAATATAAGGGAGATCATAGATTTGATGTATGAAATTTTTAAATTCACACTAAAATACATTACGATTAAAATGAATTATCTTCAACCACCCATTTTGCTATCTTTTGCTGAGTAGATAATCTGTGCCAGTCATTGTGAAAAAGTCTTTATTTTAAGAAAAAAATTTAGTTAACAAAAAATTTAACAAGTTTCACTTAGCAAAATACACCCAAAAGGAAATCACAGTACAAAGAAAGTTTTAAGTCAAGGCCTCACCAATTCCTACAGTATTAGTATTGTGTCTCAATTCTCAAAACTAACTTTTAAAAAGCTTAAACTTAACCTAAAGGATCTTAAATGAAAATATAAACTAGAATGAACAAACATGAGAAATATTTCTTTGAATAAGGGAGCTAGCACCTTTGAGTTTTCCAAAAAAGCACGTCTCCCCAGTGTGTTCACTGTGATGTGGTGTAAAAGATCCACATTTAACATACTTAAACTACTTAAACTCGGATAACATCACTCTGAAGGATACTACCAAAATGTTAATTGAGAAAAGCTGAAAATAGTTTTAGTTTACTCATTATCACATGCTAGAAGAAAATTTTGCATGAGAAAACACTGAAGAGGTAATTTTTTAATCCAGATTTCACAAACTCATGGTGCAAAATGGGTCCCCCAGCTTCCTCTATTATAACTGCTCTTAACTGCTTGTTGGCTGCCTGTGAAAATTTGATTGAAATAACTCAAATGTTCCTAACAAAACTAGTCATAGCCACCCATGCTGTTCTGCCCACTATAGCCGGCGCCATAACAGCCACTCACTGACTGGCTCTCCAGGCCACTATAAGTGGCCTGGGCAGCAGACACCCCCATGCCTTGCATCACCTGGCTGCTATATGCCCCATTGCTGGCCCCTGTTGTTGAATTCAAGAAGAGTTCTATGTATCTGTGCTGCATATTGGCCCTGTCTTTGGACATAGCTGCCACAGCTTCTTCATGAGTAGCAAACTCAACATCTGCTTCGCCCGTCACTCTTCCATCTGGGCCGATTTCAATATGGACTCTCACAGGGTTGAGAGGAGAGAAGAAGTTGTAAATGTCGTTCTCGGTCGCTTTGTACGGCAGACCCCTCATGTGGACACAGTGGCCTGTGGTGCTCTGCACTGTGAACTCACTGTCGCCGTATCTGTGGTCATACATTCCGGAGAGACAGTAGCTGAGATCTCTCCCAAACAGGTCGGTGGTGAAGCCGTAGCCATCACTGAGGCCACTGTACTCCTCGTAGCCACCGTAGCCTGTGCTGTAGGCACCGGGCCTCATCCTCTCCAGGCCTGCCTGCTTCACGATGCCAATATACCTCCTGGCAGTCCCGGGCCGGTCATAGGGCCCTGGCCGCTGCACGGACATGAACTTCAGAGGGGGATCTGAGTATGACCTAACTTCCTCCTGGCTGCTCTTAAACACCTCGATGTACCTGTGCCCTATCCTCTCCTTGTGCTTCCCTAGAGCCTTCTCAGCTAACTCCTGCGAGGCAAACTGCACGAACGCTTCCCCTGTAATCTTGCCTTCGGGGTCCACAGGCAATGTGATCCCGTTTGGCACGATTTCCAACCCTGAGAAGAACTGAACAATTTCTTCCTTTGTGCATCCAAATGGGAGTCCTCGAAGCCGCACGAAGCCATCGTTGGCGCTGTCGGCACTGTTGGGACCGCTGTGCTTCAACACCCAATCCATCTCGGTTCTGTGGGACTTGAACACCTCAATGTACCGGTGTCCCATGCTTTCCCTGTCTTTTTTCAGGGCCATTTTTACATCATCTTCTGATCCAAGTTCAACAAAAGCCTCACCACTCTGCCTGCCCTCTCTAGTGTAGATGAAATGGACACCTGCGGCCCCATCATGAATCGTGCAGTCAGAGAGGAAGTTCTGCACGTCCTCAACAGAGCAGGACCAGGGCAGGCCACGGAGCTTGACCACAAAGCCTTCACCTCCCTCAGGGCCCAGCATCATGGACACTTGACAGGGTGGGTGTCAGGTGATCTTGGGTGCGGCTTTTTTGTGGCTGGAAAAAAAAAAAGAGACAAATTTATTTAATATGCACAACAAAAGTATGCAACAGAAATTTCCCCCATTTTACAGATGAGAGAGGTAGCAAGACATTAAGAAATATACCAAATACAATTGAGAGCTAAGATTTAACTCCAGGTTTCTTAAAAAATTACAGGATCACTCATAGGCAGTTTGAAAAACAAATCAGGAGTTTACAAGACAGGACGATGCATGTGAACGTGGTGCCTTGAACACAGAGAAATGTAAATTTCAGTCAGGTGAGAGCAAGGGCATTTCCTTGTTACATTTATTCCACCTTTGTCATGATAATTATGTGGCAGTTCACTCATAAGAGCACCTCAGTTCTTCCTAAACTATAGGCCTTACATTTGGTTAAACAGCAAATTTAGTAAATTTGATTGTTTATGGTAGGATACTTTTACTTCCATGAGAAGGGATGGGAACACAGCAGGCTGTTTTTAAACCACAACATAGGGTAAGACTTTCTAATTTTCTCATTGGCAGTAATGTTGCCAGGATACAAGACAGCAATGGCTTCCAGTGTCTACAGAGGTATGATTTTGCTCCTAAATCGTCACTTCAAACTAAATACCAGATTCACCGGTTCACATAAAATATAGCAGAATTACTGTCTTTTGCTTAAGATCTGGAAGAGGGCACCACGAAGAAAGGGCAATCACAAGAGGGCTGAGAAATGCCCTTCCCACCAGGGTGGTACATGGCACCTGGAAGTCCAAACTCAAGTAAGGCCAACCACACACCGGAAGGCAGTCTTCTGAGAAAGAGCAGCAGCTGACCCAGATGCCAGGGTATACAACATAGCCATAAGCAAGAAAAATACTGCAGTATTATGGGGCCAAAGACATATTTTTATATGAACAATGTCAAACGTGATGCTCAAAATGAGCACAGGAGTATATGGAAATCTTTTTCTTTTTCTTTTTTGAGACAGAGTTCCACTCTTGTTGCCCAGGATGGAGTGCAGTGGCACGATCTTGGCTCACTGCAACCTCCGCCTCCCTAGTTCAAGCGATTTTCCTGCCTCAGACTCTTGAGTAGCTGGGATTACAGGCATGCACGCCAAGCTAATTTTTTTTTTGTTTTAAGTAGAGACGGGGTTTCTCCGTGTTGGTCAGGCTGGTCTCGAACTCCCAACCTTAGGTGATCCACTCCCCTTGGCCTCCCAAAGTGCTGGGATTACAGGTGTGAGCCACGGCACCCAGCTTTTTTTTTTTTTTTTTTTTGAGACGGAGTCTTGCTCTGTCTCCCAGGCTGGAGTGCAGTGGCGGATCTCAACTCACTGCAACCTCCGCCTCCCAGGTTCCAGTGGTTCTCTCCCCTCAGACTCGTGAATAGCTGGGATTACAGGTGTGTGCCAAGCCCAGATAATTTTTTTTTGTTGTTTTGAGACCGTCTCAATCTGTCACCCAGGCTGGAGTGTAATGGCACGATCTCAGCTCACTGCAACCTCCGCCTCCCAGGTTCAAGAAATTCTACTGTGTCGGTCTCCTGAGTAGCTGGGATTACAGGGCCACCACACCCAGCTAATTTTTTGTATTTTTAGTAGATACGGGGTTTCACCATGTTGGCCAGGCTGGTCTTTAATTCCTGACCTCAGGTGATCCGCCCGCCTTAGCTGCCCAAAGTGCTGGGATCACAGGCATGCGCCACTATGCACAGCTGGAAATCTAATGTTTCAAAGTGTCATTTTACATCAAGCATAATAGGTATAAGCTGCTGGTCTTTTCAAGAAATAGGGCTCATCATGTGGGGAAAAATGTTCCATTAAAAAAACCCCACAATTTAAAAAACAGACAAAAAGTACAGGTAAGTGCAATTTAAGAAAAGGAAAAGCAAATTCATAATAAATGAAATGCTCAACTGCACTAGCTTCAGGGAAAACTAAATTAGTAACAAGTAGTTACCATTTTGACTGAGCATATTAGTAATTTTAAAGTTTGATATAGCCATTGCAGATGACATTTATCATACAGTGCTTCGTTATTTCAAATTGACAATGTCTAAAAGGATAATTGTGTAAATCTTTTGAAGTTGCCTGTGTCTACACCAGATTACAAAGATAACAAGACACGTCTCCTCTCCCAATAACAAGCATAATGGCACAAATGAAACAGAACAGTATGTGATATCCTGAACACATCACCAAGACCAAATACCCGGCATTTACTCATGAACTGTGATTTGGAATGCAAGGGCTTTGAAAGTATACAGCCTAAGTAAAAGACATCACCCTTGCTAATGAGTGGAACATGGAAGCCTCTGGGAGAGAGTCAAGGGGAGCCTAACCTGGATTGCTCATTGTCTACCTCAAATGTATTGACTATGTACATCAACTCAATCAACTTTTATAAAATAATCCTGAAGGACAAAGGATTGGGCATAAATAATCCTATCTCCAATTCTCAAACTGTGCTTTGGGTCTGCAACAAACACCAGGGTTTAGCCTCCACCTTAGAATGTAATGGTCTTTCCTCCCCAGGCCTTATCTAAATCCCCTGAAGCAGCACACCGCCACCACAACATGCTGACCTGGCAGAGGAAGGTCACAGCAGCTTCTTCCTCTCCTGCCCATGGAGGGAATTCTGTGCTAACAGCTCACAAGCTCCTCCTTGGAAAGTCAGGGGAAGTTTGTATTGTGTCTCTTGGGATAATGGGTCCAGGATTGCACAATTACAGGTGGGGCTCCTTATGCAATTCCATTCCTAACACCGGGTCAGCCTAGGCACCACCTGTCCTTTTGTTTTTGACCATACCCTGGTCTTGCTCCTCAAACATGGAAACTATCTGAAGGCCTCCCTCAAGTTCTGTTCCCAGCCTTCGGTCCAGCCATCATTCTGGGTAGGGGAGAAAAAGCCATACTCCACTAACCAGTTTCTACTGGACCCTACACCTCCAATGATTTCACCATTCCCTGCAGGAAACCCCCTATTAATCACATCCCCCTCCTTTGTAGAGACCCTGGCTTCCTTATCCATACGGCCTCTCATTCTCTCCTCATTCTTCATAATCCAGCTTAGAGCAAGTATCATTTTACATTCCTTCCTCAAAATACATGGAATTCATTCAATGAACTTCTTCCTTAACTGTACGCACCCAGTAAAACCAGAGCTCTCTGTAAGATTCCAAACAAATATCTGACTACTCCATGGATGTATTGAGTGGCTCAGCTGCACACAGACAGGCCAAATGGTGCCTCTAGGCTGCGATTTCTCAGCCTCAGGACTACTGACATTTTGGACCAGACAGTTCTTTGTGGTCTGGGGGCAGGCCCAGGCACTGTAGGATGTTTAGCTGCATGCCTGGTCTCTGCCCACTAGATGCCAGCAGCACCCTACACCTCCTGTTCTGACAACCAAATGTCTCCAGACATTCCCAAATGTTCTCTGGTGGCTAATGCTGCCCTCAAGTTGTCAAATACCATAGAAAATCAGGGTGAGGCCGGGCACAGTGGCTCCAACCTATAATCCTAGCGCTTTGGGAGGCCGAGGTAGGTGGGATCACTTGAGGTCACGAGTTCCAGACCAGCCTGGCCAATAGACAAAACCGTGCCTCAACCAAAAATACAAAACACTAGACTGGGTGTGGTGGCTCACGCCTGTAATCCCAGCACTTCGGGAAGCTGAGGTGGGTGGATCACGAGGTCAGGAGATCGAGACCATCCTGGCTAACGCGGTGAAACCCTGTCTCGACTAAAAATACAAAAAATTAGCCTGGCGTGGTGGCGGGTGCCTGTAGTCCCAGCTACTTGGGAGGCTGAGGCAGGAGCATCGCTTGAACCTGGGAGGCAGAGGTTGCAGTGAGCCAAGATCACATCACTGCACTCCAGCCTGGGCGACAGAGTGAGACTCCGTCTCAAAGAAGCTTGTCCAAAGCCCTTCAGATGTCTGGGGCAGCCTTACAGATTCTCACCTCCTCTCCAGCTGGTCGACATTACTCTGGGAAGCGGACTTTGTGAAGTAAGCGGACTTTGTGAAGTTAAGTCAGAGTCTAGGAGTTTGTAATCAAGTAGTGGGCCCCTTACAACGGACATTATGAACAGCTCTGCTCTGGGACCAACCTCACATACCCTGGGTCCATGCTTTTTTTTCTTTCTCTCCCCTTTCTCCACTGAGCACTGTCTACTTGGTAATTAAACATGCTCAGTTCTACCCAATCATGCCATACCTCCCCTGTGCCAACTTTGTCTCTAGCTACTTGTTGATTTGTTCAGTAAAATCTTGTCAAAAGGTCTCTACTGTCACTTCTACTCCCCACCATTAAAACTGCATGATCAAGGTCAAGAGCGGTGGCTCACCAGAGTCCGGAGTTCAAGACCAGCCTGACCAAAATGGTGAAATCCTGCCTCTACCAAAAATACAAAATTAGCCGAGCATAGTGGTGGACACCTATGCTGAGCGCAGTGGCTCACGACTGTAATCCCAACACTTTGGGTGGCTAAGGCAGGCAGATCACTTGAGGTCAGGAGTTCCAGACCAGCCTAGCCAACATAGGGAAACTCCGTCTCCACTAAAAATACAAAAAATTAGCCAGGTGTGGTGGCGGGTGCCTGTAGTCTCAGCTAGTCGGGAGGCTGAGGCAGAAGAATGGCATGAACCTGGGAGGCAGAGCTTGCAGTGAGCCAAGATTGCGTCACTGAACTCCAGCCTGGGCGAAACAGCAAGACTCTATCAAAAATAAATAAATAAATAAATTTAGCTGGGCATATGGCGGGCACCTGTAATCCCAGCTACTCTGGACGCGGAAGCAGGAGAATCGCTTGAACCGGGAAGGCAGAGGTTGCAGTGAGCTGAGATCGTCCAGATCGTGCCACTGCACTGCAGCCTCGGTGACAGAGCGAGACTTGTGTCAAAAACAAATTTAAAAAAACTACATGATCCTACTATACAGATCTTCATGGCAAGAAAAAGAGCAAATATTTTCATCTTAACCATTCCTTCCCGGAAATCCTCTCTCTCACTCCTGTTGGCAATTACTCTTGGTTTTCCGGTCAATTCCTTAGACACTCTTAGTCTCTGAGTCCTTCCTTAACCATAGGGAATTGGGCTTGGGCCCAGTCCTCTTCTCAGTGGCCCCACCTACTCCCAGGGTCTCCATAATCATCTCCAGTGTCAGAAGATATGCAAGCCTCCAGTCTTTGGCTCCCTGAAGCCTAGACGGGTAGATACAACTCTACTCCACAGGTTCTCCTCTGTGCCACAACTGAACCTCATATTCTCTCTTCTGTCACACTCCAATAGCAGCATGACTGCCCCTATCTGCACCCAGAGGCCCTAGAAGGAAACTGGAATAATCCCTGACCTTCTCTCAAGCCCTCAAATCCAATCAACTCATCAACTCCCTTGGGTGATCCCATTCTCCACAGTATCCTCATCCCTAAATCCTATTCAACTCCTTGACTTCCTCAGCAATAAAGGTGCCTCACAGCTCTACACTGTTCCTAACACATTGTAATGGCAGCTTATGAACTCAGTAATTCTTTTCTTTGTGAGTTATCGTCATTTTATCTCATATTGTATTTCTCCTATTCTAATTCCTGTATGTACAAACAGCCAATTCCAAGCTACTGATCTCTTTTAAAGTATTCCAAGCATAGGCCTGTAATCCCCAGCACTTTGGGAGGCAGGCGGGTCACCTGAAGTCAGGAGTTCAAGACCAGCCTGACCAACATGGAGACACCTCATCTCTACTAAAAATACAAAATTAGCTAGGCATGGTGGTGCATGCCTGTAATCCCAGCTACTCAGAAAGGCTAAGGCAGGAGAATCGCTTGAATCCAGGAGGCAGAGGTTGCAGTGAGCCAAGATTGTGTCACTGCACTCCAGCCTGGGCAACAGGAGCAAAACTCCATCTCCACAAAACAAAACAAAAAACAAACAAAAAAACCCATGTTTTCCAAGCACAGTGGCTAAGCCTTACGGCAAGCCCATCTACGGCTCAGGTGTACTTTTAAAACTCATCACTGTCCTGCTTCCAAGTCCTCAGTGGTTTCCCATGGACCTCAGAACAAGGACCAGTTGGGTCCCTCAGGCCTTGCAACTTTTGCCTGCAACACTCTTCTACCTAAGCTCACTTCACTTCCTTTTTTCTCCTGGAATGTGCCAAGCTCTCTGCTCCTTCAGGGATGTGACGCACATAGTTGACACTCATGGTTAATTCTCTCCCCAAATATACTCTGTTCAACCTTCTGTCTACCTAAATCCCACTAATCCTTAAGGTCTAAGCTCAAATACACCACCTTTCTCAAATGTCTTCACGTTATCCAAATTAAGTCTCATGCTCTACACTACCACAGCACTCTTGCTGTGTTGTTAAAGGGGCCTTCAAACCCACAATGGGAGCCTATTGGGGAGACACTTGTGCCTGTTTTGTTGGTCACCATGACCCCATCCTCAGCACAGGCTTGACCCAGCTGGCCCAAGATTAGCCAGGATTAACTGCTGCCCATGTGCAGGGGGGGTCAACACCTTCCTCAAGAATGCAGTAGCCTGCCTGGCTAGGCTGAAAAAGACATACAAGCAGCATCAAAAAACAAAAACAAAAAAACACATTTCATAGAAGAATTACTTAAAATGCCTAATCTCTTACATGTCGTGTTTTGCACCAGGAAATGTTTCAGAAGCAAAATGACTTCCTCTCTGAAGGCAAGGTGAAGAGACCATTCCTTTCCAAAACACATGTGTACACACTTACTGCTTATTTTTACTCCAGAATTGGTTTTCTTTTCCATTTCTCAGAAGTCCTAAGGCTCTTCATTAACTAAAACTCAAGCTGAAAAGAGCCCTGTGGTGTCCTGCTCAAGGTTAAAGTTTGTGACAAAACTTTTTTCACTCCAAGCTGCTAAGCAAATTTGAGTATAACAAATATAAATACTGCAGCTGAAAAAGGGCTCTTCTTAAAATAGCTCACCTTAAAAACAACCGCGGATGCCTTCAATGGGAGACACTTCTGGATGGTAATGAACTGTCCTAAAAAAACAGAGCGATATTGGCTGTATGGTCTCAAGATCCTGGGCACTGGCTCTGGGATCAGAACTCCAGGTAAGGACAGGATATATAGCCGGGAAGCCCTTTACATAGCCCCTGGGTTTAAATTATATCCCACACCCCATCCGCCTAACAGCATTTTGGAAGTATTATCTTTTCACAGGGCAATACAGAGCACAACAAAAGGGAAAGGCCTTATTGATCTTGACGAGATTTACTCTTGATGAGATTCTCCTGCCTCAGTAGCTAGTATTACAGGCATGAGTCACCACACGCAGCTAATTTTTGTATTTTTAGTAGAAACGAAATTTCACTGTGTTGGCCAGGCTGGTCCTGAATATGCCTGACCTCAGGTGATCCGCTCGCCTCTGCCCAATTCCTGAGTTTCTACACTAAGTGCTGGGAGGAAATTTAAACATCAGGGGCAGGGCACTTGGGAAGTAGGTGGGTGGGGGAGAAGTGACAACCACAGGGGATTTGACCTTAAGACCCCTCTTTCACTGGGATAGCACGAGCATGGGGCAACGGTGCTTGCTAGAAATTGTTATAGGAACACCTCTGTAAGCAGTGTGGAGACACATCCAAAAGACACCTCCAGTTTTATTGGGTAACTTCTTTGAAATATGCTTCACTAAAAAATACTTCACAATCATTAGATCACCAACATCCCAGTAATAACGCTGCCCCAAAGGACTAGGACACGGACTGAGGGCTATGGAATTCTGAGAACTAAGCTGCATGAGTTTTGGAAATGTGGAATTAGTAAAATCAACTAATTTTGCTGAACCTGACGTCTTAAAATGAAGACAACTACATCTGCCTTGTCTTGCAAACTTCCAGTGATTATAACATAAGAAACTCTTTGGGGGTGTACAAATGGAAAACATTACATTTATTAGGAAACCTATTCAGGGATGAAATAGTTTCAAGTACTCTGGAATCAGGTTTTCAAAAGGGTTCAAGAAATCGTCTTGTTGAAGGATCTAAAGGGTGGAACCCAGTCATCTTAATGATCTGATCCACTTCTGCCCTAGTTTATCCCTGCGTGATCCACAGACCAACACCCTGAGGCCTCTGGGGACATGCACAAGCTGGCAGCCAGACCCACGTACACCCATTTACCCCAATGGACCCAGCCGCTGTGAGCCTGTAGACTACGGCCACAGCGCACCGCCAACGCACGCAGGGGAAGAGTCTGGTCTCCCCGCCCTCAGCACCAGGAAACCGCTGGGGGCAGGGAGGGCTGCTCAGCTCCCCAAGGTGACTGGACCGGGAGGTTTTCCGAGCGAGCTTGCACGCGGTCTACCTAGATAATTAAAACAGCGACCCTAAAACAGATCTGGGTGGGGGCTAAGAATCTCCATTTCCAAAAAGCGCTCTCGAACGACCTCCTCGCTGTGATACAGGTTGGACGGGATTAACGCTTGCCTTCAGGCAGAGTCAATCAAGATAAACAAGGCGCGCCGGAGTCCTACTAGTCTGGCTATCTGCAGAGTAAACAGGGCCTTTCAAGCACCACCCACCTCGTTTTCTTTTGTTCAGGACAGGACTCGAGGAGGAACCCTGGCCTCCCCTCCTAGACACACTCCCGTGCTCCCCGGGAAACGAGTCTCGCTAGGCGGCTGGGAGCGCGTTCAGCCACGCCGCGCCCATTACTCAGTTCCACTCTCAAACCAAAGTCCACCCGGTCGGGCCCACGGACTTTCATGCTCTAAGACTTACCACCGAGGCGAGAGGGACTGGTTTCTGTTGCTACCAGGCAAGCGCGGCTGGCAGCCAAGAGCCCCGAAATTCCACCGAAGCTCAACCACGCAGAGGGCTCCGGGGAAAGTCCAGGTGCATCTTTTTGTTCTCAACCTGCAACAGAAATCCAAGTGGTGGGGAGCCCCTTCCGCGAGGTGGGAGGCCCGGACGCGCGATAAGCGTGTTTTGGCGGGAAGCAGCGCCTAGGACCCGAGACAAGGTGACGGCGACGTTCCCGCGGCCTCCTCCTGGCGCTCCGGCAGCCTCGGACCGCCCGGCCCGGCAGGAAGGTCGGCCCCAGGGCCTGCGCGGGCTCGGGCGGGAGCTTCCGGGCGGGGGGCGGAGCAAGCGGGGCGGGGGGGGGGGGGGCAGGGACTGGAGGACTCCCGGAGGGAAAGGCGCCTCGCAGGAGGGGGAGGGGAGGGGGCGCCTGGCGGGCTTCCGAAGCCCTGAGGGTGAGGGCGACGGCGAGGTGGGGTGGGGGCTGTTTCCCCGGCCCGCCGAGCTAGCCTGCCTGGGCGGGACCTCCAGGACCGACGGTCCGAGCGGGGCTGAGGGGAGGGAAGGAAGAGGCGCTCCTAGGTCTGGGTCCGTCTCTGGGCGACCGGGGCTGCGGAAAAGGACCTGGGGCCCGGGCGGCCGGGGCTGGAGTGGCGGGGCTGGTGCGCCCGCGCAGCGGCTCACCACGCCAGGGACGGACCGTCGGCCCCGAGGCGGCGCGGGGTCCGGGGTCCGGGAAGCGGAGGCCTCGTGATTCAAGACCGGCAGCCGGACGTGGGTCACGGGGTGTAGGGGAGGAAGTGCCACCGCCGGGCCCGCCAAGATGTCACCAATGGGAAACGCGTGCCTGCAGGTGCGGCCCCGTGGCCCGCGCGCTGGGCCCAGGCAGGAAGTGGGGGAAGGAGAGTCAGGGCAGCGGAAAGATAGTTCTCCGAGTTCTCCCGGAGGGAGCTGGGCGCGAGCGCGACCTGGGGAAAGTCCAGAGTGCCAGCCACGGGGAGGGGCGGGCACTGCAGAGTGGAAGAGAAGCCAGCAAGTTAGACAGCCTTTCTCCGGGAGGCCGCCTCTAAATTGGAACTAGAGGAGGTGCCTTGGTTTGTACATTTGACCGTGGATACACGTAAAAGATTTTGAAAAAAAATCTTTGAAAAACAATTTTTAGAACGCAATTCCTAAAACTTTTAACCACGCAAATTTGTGGACCTCTGAATCTTAATTCAAATGACCTGGAGAACAATTATAAAGCAATTTCGATAATATAAGCAGTGATATTTTATATTACGGAATTATAAATTTTGTTGTAATTATGCTGTAATTTTATTTCTTTAAAAGACCCTTTTTAGGCTGGGCGCGGTGGCTCAAGCCTGTAATCCCAGCACTTTGGGAGGCCGAGACGGGCGGATCACGAGGTCAGGAGATAGAGACCATCCTGGCTAACACAGTGAAACCCCGTCTCTACTAAAAAATACAAAAAAAAACTAGCCGGGCGAGGTGGCGGGCGCCTGTAGTCCCAGCTACTCGGGAGGCTGAGGCAGGAGAATGGCGTAAACTCGGGAGGCGGAGCTTGCAGTGAGCTGAGATCCGGCCACTGCACTCCAGCCTGGGGGACACAGCGAGACTCCATCTCAAAAAAAAAAAAAAAAAAAAAAAAGACCCTTTTTAGAGCCACAAATATTTGCAGATAACTGATTTCTCGAATATGTTTCAGATTACTTGGAAAGTGGAAATACACATGAAGATGTGCTATGAGCTAGTAATTATTAAAGCTCCTGATGCAGAGTTTCATTACACTTGTTTCTACTTTTGTGTATGTTTGACTTTTTTTTTTTTTGGTTTTTGTTTTTTGAGAGAGTCTTCACTCTGTCGCCCAAGCTGGAGTGCAGTGGCATGATCTCGGCTCACTGCAACCTCTGCCTCCTGGGTTCAGGCGATTCTCCTGCCTCAGCCTCCCGAGTAGCTAGGACTATAGGCCCATGCCACTGTACCCAGCTACTTTTTGTATTTTTAATAGAGACGAGGTTTCACTATGTTGGCTAGGCTGGTCTTGATCTCTTGACCTTGTGATCGCCCCGCCTCTCTCCCAAAGGGCTGGGATTACAGGCAACCAGCCCCACGCCTGGCCTGTTTGACATGTTTTTTTTTTTTTTTTTTTTTTTTTTGACACAGTGTCTCACTCTGTCCCCCAGGCTGGAGTGCAATGGTGCGATCTCGGCTCACTGCAACCTCCCCTCCCAGGTTCAAGCAATTCTCCTGCCTCAGCCTCCTGAGTAGCTGGGATTACAGGGACACGCTACCATGCCCAGCTAATTTTTGTGTTTTTCGTAGAGACAGGGTTTCACCATGTTGGTCAGGCTGGTCTCCAACTTTTGACCTTGTGATCCACCCACCTTGGCCTCTCAAAATGCTGGGAATACAGGCGTGAGCCACCGCACCCCGGCCTGTTTGACATTTTTAACAGAATTATTTTGAGACAGGGTCTGACTCAGTTGCTCAGGCTGGAATGCAGTGGCATGATCTTGGCTCACTGCAGCTTCAACCTCCCAGGCTCAAGCGAGCCTCCAACCTCAGCCTCCTGAGTTGCTAGGACCACAGGCATGCAACCACGCCGGGCTAATATAACTGTCTGTAAAAGTGAGAGAAAACAAGTCTTTACAATGCACTTACTAGATGACAGGAATTACAGGGAACAGTAACATACTGCATATAGTGATGTAAAAACTACAAGGACAAATGAGCCAGTCCTTCCCTCAGAATAGTTCCAGATAAAAGAACCCACAGAATTATGGTTATGTTATAAAATAAAGCAATTAAGTTTTAGAAATCCATCTTGAAGTATCTGTGATGGCTTGGATTTGTTTGAAGTTGTCCACAAAGTAGTAGGTGGGAAGACGGAGAATAACTGTCCATGATTAGTAACTGCTGAATCTGGGTGACAGGCACATTAGCCTCAACATCCTGAGCTCAAGTGATCTTCCCACCTTAGCCTCCCCAAAGTAGCTGGGACTACAGTTGCATGCCACCAAGCCGGGCTAATTTTTTCCTTTTTTAGTAGAGGCGAGGTCTCTCTATGATGCCTAGACTGGTCTGTAACTCCTGGGCTCAACTGATCCACCTTGGCCTCCCAAAGTGCTGGGATTATAGGGGTGAGTCACTGTGCCTGGCCCAAGGCAAGTTTTAATTACTGATCAGTCACCATAGGGTTCCTGCCTGTGAGGGAACAATGTGTGCACAAGACTTGAGCCAGGGGTCTTATTGTGCAACTGCAGCTAGGTCTGAGATCAATGGTAGGAGATGACATAGCCTTAAAGGCCTGGTTTACTGTTCAAAGGCCAGTGGGAAGGCATTTAATGGAATGTGGTGTGATTGGAGTTTTGCTTTTTAACAGTCTAGATGCTATCTGGAAAATGAATGGTGGGAATAGATACATAGAGACAAGATGGGAGGGAATGAAATAAGTCTAGGAAGACTGCTGGGAATTGAAGAATGTGAAAGGAGAAAAAAGACTGAATCTGGAAATTGACTGACTCACCAAGAAATACTGCGCACCTAAAAGATACAGGAACTGTAGTGGTAAAGAGACACAGTTTCTGCCTTGGTGGGTCCAGTAACAGTGGAGTAGGAAATCAAGAAATGTACAAATATATGACGACAAATTTTGGAATGAACAAAAAATGGAAAATAGGGATTAGCTCAGATTGGGGTTCTGAGGAGGTGACATTTCAACAGGAGCATGGGTGAGTGGGAACACTGAGTGATGAATTTCATGTAGAAAGAAGGGAAATTCTTTTTTCCTTGATAAATAGCTGGGGTTTAAAGTAGAAGCTGGTCAGGAGCAGTGGCTCATGCCTGTAATCCCAGCACTTTGGGGGGCCGAGGTGGGAGGATCACTTGAGCTCAAGAGAGTTCGAGACTGGTTTGGGCAATATAGTGAGACCCCCATCCATCTCTATATAGGAAAAATAAAAATGAGGGGGAAAAAAAGACAAGTTAAAAGCCCATTATTCTTTTTTCCTTCTGTACATTATTTCCCCTCTGGATACTTGTTCAAATTATTTATATTTTTTACCCAAAGCCCTTTACTAGGATACATTTTGGTGCTGGATGCTTTGTATTCATATTCTTATTTTGTGGTGAATTCTTTCGATTGAAGAAAATTTAGGATACAGCTGCTGCTGCTGCTGCTCACGTCTGTTCACCACACGAGAAGCACAAGATGGGTCTTGGGGGCAAAAATTCCCCATCATGGTATATAGTATGTGAGCAGATCATAGACCTATTTGTTATGGATGTCTTCCTTTTCTGTTGGAAATGATATTGAAAATTGGACTTAATGGCCTCAAAAGTCTCTTCCAACCCAGCAGTTTTATAAAATCCCTATTGTGACTCTTAAGTACTTCCTGCTGTCATGAACTCAAGAATTATGATACAAGACACTAATTCCATTACAAAAAATGCACCAACGCACACATTTGTACTTAATTTTTCAAGGGCACATGGATCTGAAGTGTGAGAATTCTAACCCAATTCACACAACATGCCAAATTCAATACACAGAGCTATCCTAAAAGCTATTAAGGACTGAGATGTGGCCGGGCACGATGGCTCATGCCTGTAATCCCAGCACTTCAGGAGGCCGAGGCGGGCGGATCACGAGGTCTGGAGGTTGAGACCATCCTGACTAACACAGCGAAACCCTGTCTCTACTAAAAATACAAAAAGTTAGCCAGGCACAGTGGCAGGCGCCTGTAGTCCCAGCTACTCGGAAGGCTGAGGCAGGAGAATGGCGTGAACCCAGGAAGCGGAGCTTGCAGGGAGCCTAGATCGCACCACTGCACTCCAGCCTGGGCAATGGAGCAAGACTCCATCTCGAAAAGAAAAAAAAACAGACTGAGAGCTGCAGATGGAGCATATATTAACATTTTAAATGTTTACTCCATTATTACTACATTTTTATCCACCAAAGGGGATCTGTTCTGATCTGCATGCAACAGGAAAGCTGTTTTCCATTACCATCTTATCAGTTCTTTCACTTACTTGCTATAGCTAAATCTGGGGGGGATAACACACTGCTTCCCTCAGCATTCATTTCTCAAAAGCTGTGTTACTAAAAAGCATCAAGAGTAGTATAATGTAATGTTACATTTGAAATATACTATTTGTATTGAAATTAATATAAGGGACAAATTTTGACTGATCATAAAACAAGCAACCATTGCTATTTGATATTGATTGCATTTTGCAAATGACTCAAGAATCATGATATCTAAGGTAAATGTTCCTTAAAATGTTAATAAAAAGCAAAACTGCCACTAGACTGCTGTTCCTAAAAATAAAATGTTTTTTTTTTTTTTTTTGAGACGGAGTCTCGCTTTGTCGCCCAAGCTGGAGTGCAGTGGCCAGATCTCAGCTCACTGCAAGCTCCGCCTCCCGGGTTCACACCATTCTCCTGCCTCAGTAGCTGGGACTACAGGCGCCCGCCACCTCGCCCCGCTAGTTTTTTGTATTTTTTTAGTAGAGACGGGGTTTCACCGTGTTAGCCAGGATGGTCTCGATCTCCTGACCTTGTGATCCGCCTGCCTCGGCCTCCCAAAGTGCTGGGATTACAGGCTTGAGCCACCGCGCCTGGCCAAAATCTGTTCTTAACTGAGGGAAAATGTCATTATTTGGATTACCTGGACTAACTGGAAATAATACTCATGCCTACCTAAGAAATGGGTGTGTGCAGATTCCACTAAACAAAAATATAACTGATAGGAAGATCAATTTTGTTTTTCCCAGACTACCTCCTCTACCTCTCTCTCCCTTGAGCAAGCAGTCCCTAAGTAGGTGCATAGTCAAACCCTGGAACTGGACAGAAAGGAGGCCTGTGGGGTATCCTCAGCCCCTTGAGGAAGGTACATCCCTTGGGATGGGAATTCTTCCTGAAGCCTCCATGGAAACATGACACCTTAGGTTCCAAGCAGCAGGCCCTGAGCTGAGACTGCTGGCCCTGAGCTGTGCTGTCCAGGGGACCACTGCATTCTGCCTTGGGAGAACTGTGGAGAACAGAGAGAGATGGAAAGAGGAAAGGAACATGACAATTTGCAGAAGAGGGGCTCTAGCACTCAGAAATAACGTATCACACCTCAGACTTCGGCAGGTTGCAGGGAACAAGAAGTGCTAAACAAAAACCAAAATGATTTTAACAGGAAAAAAAAGAGCAACTTCAGATACCACTCCATTACAAAAAAAAAAAAACTTTCTGGAACTAAAATCGAGTTTCAAATTTAAAAGTTAGGAAAGAATTCAAAGAAAGGAAAATCCAGTAGAATAAACATCAAAACAGAAACAATGGGGGAGAAGATAAGAGATTTGGACGACATATTTTTTCCAAAGCAGTTTCCACTATACTTTAAACTTAGGAGTTTTACCAACACACGCCTGTGCTGTGTCTTTTCAAAATATCCTAATGGGAACAACAGGGATCTTAAGCCTGGAAAATTCACTTCTATGCTTTATCATTTCTCTTGCTGCCTCCATCTGTTTCTTTTTCTCCTTCTGGAATTCCTACTATTCACATTATTTCTCCTGCCTGAAAAGAAACCAACCCTATCAACACCCTTATCTTAAGACTTCTAACTTCCATAACTGTGAGAAAATTTGTTACCAGTCTCTATTACTTTGCATGGCAGCCCTAGCATACTAATACACCATGTTACCAAACCAGACAAAAATATCACAAGAAAACTAACTTCTGAATTCTATGTACTTTAAGAGGGTCATATATGGTATCTAACACCAACTTAAATTAGAAAAGATATGTATTTGTCATAAACATCATAATTCTATTAGATGACCCTATTCTAATCAAATAACTTATAATGGGTTTATCAGGATGTAACATAGTAAGTAGGAGTATCTGTATTTGTATTAGGTGAAGAGTTGTCTAACAGGAGGCATACTGTTAGGATAAATCTAATAGGAGTCTTAATCTGTCATGCCTTTCCTTAATTATGATGGCTTTGTGTATGTGTGTGTGTTTTTTTTAAACGGTCTTGCTTTCTTGCTCAGGCTGGTATGCAGTAGTGCAATCACAACTCACTGCATCCTCCATCTACTAGGCTCAAGGGATCTTCCCCACTTAGCCTGCCAAGTAGCTGGCATTACAAGTGTTTGCTATCATATTTGGCTAATTAAAAATTCTTTTTTGAAAAGATAGGGTCTTGCCATCTTGCCCAGGCTGGTCTTGAACTCCTGAGCTCAAACTCATTCTTCCACCTTGACCTCCCAAGTGTTGGGATTACAGGTGTACTATGTTGCCTGGTCTGTGTCACTTTTTCTCTTCTGAGTCGGAGTCTGGCTCTGTCACCCAGGCTGGTGTGCAGGAACACGATCTCAGTTCAGTGAAACCTCCACCTCCTGAGGTCAAGCAATTCTCCTGCCTCAGCCTGGGATTACAGATGCACACCACCACCCCCAGCAAATTTTTGTATTTTTAGTAGAGATGGGGTTTTGCCACATTGGCCAGGCTGGTCTTGGAATGGCTGGCCTCAAGCAATCCGCCTGCCCCAGCCTCCCAAAGTGCTGGGATTAAAGGTGTGAGCCACCTCGCCCAGTCTGTGTCATTTTCAAGAGATCTTTTTCCTAGCCCAAGCCCATATGGTTATCTGAACTTACAAAGCGCTGATGTTTTTACCTAAATTTTTACACTTAGATCTACAATGAACTTGGAATTGATTTTTTCATTTCCAAAAGAGTTTACAATTAGTTCATCAAGTATCATAGGCTAATTTCACTCAAGAACTCAGATGCGAAAGTCCAAACCAAGTATCCGTCAACCAAATCCAGCACTATATAAAGCAATATTATGACCAAGTTGGGTTTATTTCAGGAATGCAAGTGTAGTTGATCATTTCAAACTCAATCACTGCAATTTATCATACTGATGTATCAATGGGGACAAACTACAGAGGTAATTTTTTAATGTTTTATGAGAAATGCTAAACTGAATTTATGTCAAGGAAGAAACGCGGCCATGTACTGTGGCTCAAACCTGTAATCCTAGCACTTTGGGAGGCCGAGGTGGGCAGATCACTTCAGCTCAGGAGACCACCCTGGGCAACATAGCAAAACCCCTTCTCTACAAAAAAAAAAAAAAACAAAAAAATTAGCTGGGCATGTGGCACACACCTGTATTCCCAGCTACTTGGGGGGCTGAGGTAGGAGGACTGCCCGAGCCCAGGAGGTCAAGGCTGCAGTGAGCTCTGTTCGCACCATGGCACTCCAGTGTGGGCATCAAAATGAAACCCTTTCTAGAAAAACAAAAACAAAAACAAAATGTGGGTGGCTCATGCCTGTAATCCCAGCACTTTGGGAGGCCAAAGCAGGCAGATCACTTGAGAACACCCTGGCCAATATGGTGAAACCATCTCTACTATTAGATGGGCGTGGTGGTGCTGCATGCCTGTAATCCCAGCTGCTCATGAGCCTGAGAATCGCTTGAACCCAGGAGGCTCAGGCTGCAGTGAGCCCGGATCCTGCCACTGACCCCAGCCTGGGTGACAGAGTGAGACTCCGTCTCTTTAAAAAAAAAAAAAAAAAGGGAAAACAAAAGTACATCTTAGAGTGATCAAATGATCATTGAAGGAGTTATCTTATAAAAGTGTTCCTGCTAATAAATGAGAAGGAATCGATTATTAAAATATCACTAATTTGGAAACCATTTAAGATAATAATAGATCTAGGTAATGATCATTAATAGCTGCTGTAACATGACAAAAGAGAAAATACCAACCAATATGTGCCTCTAGTAGGAGCACAGCACCTCAACTAAGTATTCTTTCCAAAAACTCTCATCTGAATCAAAACTACCTCCAGGCTGGGTGTGGTGGCTCACACCTGTAATCCCAGCACTTTGGGAGGCTGAAGCAGGTGGATCACCTGAGGTCAGGAGGTCGAGACCAGCCTGACCAACAAGGTGATTCCCTGTCTCTACTAAAAATACGCCCGTAATCCCAGCTACTCAGGAGGCTAAGGCAAAAGAACTGCTTGAACCCAGGAGGCGGAGGTTGCAGTGAGTCAAGATCACGCCATTGCACTCCAGCCTGGGCAACAAAACCAAAACTATGTTTTAAAAACAAAAATAAAACCAAAACCAACACCACTTCTAGAGGTAACTATCACTTTACAGGAAATATAAAGAACAGAGACTCAAAGGCCACCAGGGAAAAACAATCAGAAAAATGCGAAGTGTGGGGAAGGAATGCTGCAAGACAACCGGACAAATATAATGGGGAATTGGGGCCTTTTAAGAAACGGGAACCTCTAGATGATCACTGATACAGCATCCATTCACCACACCTGAAATGTGTATGTGTAAAACTCATTGGATTTTGACAGGTTCACAGGATTGTTTTTAATTATTTTAGTCAAGATCATGGAGAAACGAAAGTGTTTTAATAGTGGATACATATTAGGTTAAATTATTAATACAATGAATCACGTTTCCTTTTACCACTAGAGAATATAAGATTGGCCAGGCGCAGTGGCTCACGCCTGTAATCCCGGCACTTTGGGAGGCCGAGACAGGCGGATCACGAGGTCAGGAGATCAAGACCATCCTGGCTAACACAGTGAAACCCCCGTCTCTACTAAAAAACACAAAAAACTAGCTGGGCAAGGTGGCGGGCGCCTGTAGTCCCAGCTACTCGGGAGGCTGAGGCAGGAGAATGGCGTAAAACCCGGGAGGCGGAGTTTGCAGTGAGCTGACAGAGCGAGACTCCCTCTCAAAAAAAAAAAAAAAAAAAGAGAGAGAATATAAGATTACATTTATAGCATACATTATATTTCTATCGGACAGTGCTGCTCTGAATTTAAAAAATTATCTACAAAATATAAGGTGTGACTTTGGATCCTGACTCAAACTAACCAGTTGTTTAAAATATTTAATACGGACACATTTAAACCCTGGAAACTTGGTATTTTGGAATATATTTTTAGGTATAACAGTATCATGGTTAGGTTTTAAAAATTCTTAGAAATACTGCGGATTTATTTATTAATAAACACCTTATTGGTCTGCAATTTGCTGTAAAATAACCCAGGGTGGTCTTGGCTGAGCTCAGTTCTCCCTCTGCCCACCCTGTTGCCCTCCACAAGAACCGTAGCTCAGGGGAACTAAGACAGGGCAAGGGCCCCGGCAGGGGAGGGGTGTCCCGGTCCAACTTGGGACCCAGTCCCAATTGTGTCCCTGGGCACGTGACTTCTCCCAACCTCCATTTTCTCATCTTAAACATGGGGCTAATAGCAACCCCTTTTACAGTAGTCCTGAGCATGTAATGAAAAAATGGAGTAAAACTTCTAGGACCTAGTAAGAGTCAACTAATGTGGTTCTCCCAAAGAGCAGAGAACCAGAGCTCAGTGGCTGAGAGGGAATTAGAGAAGTCACCTCCACGGAAAGGGCCTGTCACATTTCTGCAGCCCCTGCAGGCATCTACCCACACTAGGCCCTCATTTGCCTCCAGGCTTTCCAAGGTTCTGGCCACGTGGGAGAAGTAACTTTTTATTTACTCACTATTTTCCCTTAAATAAATTGCAATTTTTACCTGAATAAAGCTTTGTAACGCTACCCTTAACAGAAAACTTGCCAGTTTACAAAAAGTGGCTGGGCATGATGGCTCACACCTGTAATCCCAGCACTTCGGGAGGCAGAGGCGTGAGAATCGCTTGAGCACAAAAGTTTGAAAATCAATCTGGGCAACATAAGGAGACCCCATCCGTACAAAAAATACAAAAATTTGCCGGGCGTGCTGGAGAATGCCCGTGGTCCCAGATACTCGGCGGCTGAGGTGGGAGGACCCCTTGAGCACAGGAGGATCTCGGCAGCGAGCCGAGATCACACCATTGCACTCCAGCCTGGGCAACAAAGTGAGACCCTGTCTCAAAAAATAATATAGAGACGGGGTCGGTCTCTGAGGCCCAAGCGATTCTCCCACACCTCGGCCTCCCTAAATGCTGGGATTACAGGCGTGAGCCACCTCGCCCGGCCAGTAGTGACTCTAATCTACAGAATGCACACCGGAATGTAATACCTACAAGGCAAAAGATCTTCTTGCTTAGGAATAAAGCAATCTCTCTCTTTACATTCATTAAAATAGTAATGTCTTTTTATAGTTATAAATTCTGTAAGAGCAACGAGTCACTTTTTAGCACTTAAGCACTTAAGATATCTTTCACCTACCTAGAGAACCCAGTAAATTTTTATCTTACTAGGAATTCAAAGACAACCACGTATCTAACATTTAAAAATATAACGAAGTAGAAAGAATTATATGTGTATATTTTTGGAAGAATTAAGATGACTTTCTGAAAGGAACGACTGAAGACAACACTTTCAGAACTCCCTGCCGCCTAAGGCTGTGGCCCTGACCCCGGCGCAGCGCCCGCCCCGCGCGGTTCCGGGAAGCCGCCGCCGCCGCCCGTTGCCCTTCGCGCGCAGCCGCCAGCGCGCGCCTCCTGTCCCGCCACGCAGATGGCCGGCCCGAGCCCCCAGCGCCCGCGAGCAGTTTCGAAAACTAAAGAGGCGCGTTAGCTCGTCCCCGAGCCGCTTGGAGACCGAAAAGCCGCAGCGAAGGGCGCCCTGTGGGCAATGGCCGAGCTCGGCTCTCCTTCCACCCTCCCGCCGGGACACACGCGGAGCCGAGCAGGGATCCCAGGCACCTAGCGGGAGAGGTCCTCGCGACCTGGGCGGTCTGGCGGGGAGGGCGAGTCGGGTGCCCTGCTCCTCAAAACCCTGGTCCACGACTCTGCGGTTGGGGGAGCCGGGCAGCCGGCGCAGCAGGAGCCTGGCCCCTTCCGCAAGTTTCCTAGGAGCAGGGCGGAATCGACGAAAATGCTTCATACACACAAGCAGAAGGAAAAAAAAGGGACGACTAAGCCGAAGAGCGCGCACGAGTCAGATTTTCACCCCAGATACAAACACGATACCTCTAGGAGCAGGAGACCAACACAGAGACCGCGCTACGAGGACACGCGGCGCCGCCGAGGAAGAAAAAGGGCCGAGGGCAGAGAGCTAAGGCTCCGGGAACCGGGCGTGGGAGGAGGGCGGAGCCAACTCCCCACAAGGAAGTCTTGTGCAACTCTCAGGCGCCTGCAGCCACGTGAGCGCGCGGCTTTCATTTTATTCAGGTATTATTACTTATTGTTATTACTTCTTCTGAGACAAGGTCTCACTCCCATCGGCCAGGCTGGAATGCAGTGGCACAATCACTGTCACTGCAGCCTCGACCTCCTCAGAGCAAGCGACTCTCCCGCCTCAGCCTCCCGAGTAGCTGGGACAACAGGCGCGCGCCACCACACGTAGCTTTCTATTTTTTTTTTTTTTTTTAACTTTTTAGTAGAGATAGAATTTCACTACGTTGCCCAGGCTTGTCGGGAACTCTTGGGCTCAAGAGATCCTCCCGGCTGGGCCTCCCACTGAGCCAGGCCTGTTCTCACTTTCAGAGCCCGCCGGTGGTCGCCAGCGCCCGACCAGGAGGCTGAACTAACGCACCGGCCGGCCGTGTCTTCCCGGCCGCTCCTGACTCCAAAATCTCAGCCCGCGGCACTCACCGCGTGGGCCCACTGTCTGGGCGTGCAGCTCTCGACCTCCGACACTTTGTCTCCCGATCCCAGTGAGTCCAGTTCTCGCCGGTCCCACGTACCGGCCCCTCGACCTCGAATCCGTCCCCCAAATCTCAGCGCCGCGGCCCCTCATTATGTGCAGTCCTCGCTCGGTCCCAGATGTGCGACGCTTAAACTCACATCTCTCTTCCCTGATCCCAAATCCCAGCCCTAGCCCCACGATCCCCACCCCAATAGGCCCAATCCCCTGGTAGTCCGGGTACGGGGCCCTGGACTTCGGAAGGTCTCCCCACTCTCAAATCCCAGGCCCACGGTCCCCACCCCCAGGGGGACCCGGTCCCCGCTCGGTCACAGGTGTGCGGCCTTCGACCTCGGAGACTTCGGCCACCCCTCACCTCGGCCTCCGAGTCTCTACGCTTCCGCTCTCACATCAGGCACCCCGGTGGTCCCTTGGAGCACCTAGAGGGTGGGACGTGGGGAACTTGGCAGTTGTAGCAGAGGCAGTTGAGGCTTGTTGACCATCACCATGGAAACCCCCGGTTGCGAGCACGGGGCGGGGACTACGAGGGGCGGGGTCAGGCGCGCTGCCGGCCCCAGTCCTTAGCGCCTGCCCGTCGAGAGCACGCGGCTTTGCCGGAAGCCCTCCTGCTCCCGGCGTGCCAGGCCCCGACTGGGCCCTACTCCCCGGCTCGGCCCTTTGCCCTGGGCACCCGGAAACAGAAGCCCAAGGAGCCCGCGTCCCCACCCCGCTGCTACCTGCCGGCGTGACAGAGATTCGGTGCCACCCCGAACCCCACCTTAAGGAAGACGCGGCGCAGTCCTGCTTCCACGACTGAGCCGGAAGGACGCAAGGACCGCGGTAGGGCGGAGCTTCTGCGTCTTGCACCCAGGGGCGGGGCCGCGACGGCGCTACTGTGACGCGCCCAGAGCGGAGCTACCGGTTGGCCGGCCGGGCGCGGAGCTGAGCCGACACTGGGGGCGGGGGTGTGGGGGAGGCGGCGGAGGCGGACGAGCGAGGACGTTTCTGGAGAGGAGAAGGGAGGGGTGGGGAGGGGATGGGAGGAGGAGGAGGAGGAGGAGGAGGGAGTAGAGCGGCGGGAAAGATCCCTCTGACTTCCCCTGAGGCCCTGGAGGAAGGCCACTGGTGAGCCCCGCAGGACACTGAAACGTGCGCTCAAAGGACGCCTGATTTGAAGACTAGGATGGGAAAAGGAAATGAGAACCGATGGCAGGCCGTGGTGGCGCAAGCGTGTGGTCCCAGTAATTTGGGAGGCTAAGGTGGGAGAATCGCTTGAGCCCGGGAGGTCGAGGCTGCAGTGATCCGTGACTGCTCCACTGCGTCCAGCCTGGGCGACAGAGCGAGACGCTGTCTCAAAATAAGGAAGTACACTGAGGGCCGGGCGCGGTGGCTCAAGCCTGTAATCCCACCACTTCGGGAGGCCCAGGCGGATGTATCACGCGGTGAGGAGATCGAGACCATCCTGGCCAACATGGTGAAACCCCGTTTCTACTAAAATACAAAAAATTAGCCGGGCGTGGTGGCGCGCGCCTGTAGTCCCAGCTACTCGGGTTCCTGAGGCAGGGGAATCGCTTGAACCCGGGAGGCGGAGCTTGCGTGAGCCGAGATCACACCACTGCACTCCAGCCTGGCGACAGAGCGAGACTGCCTCTCAAAAAAAAAAAAAAGTTCGCTGACTACTCCAGAGACCGCTTAAAGGCGTCTCAGAGCGGGGCAAGCCTTAGGAGGGATTTGTCAGGTTGAAGTTGCTCACGTGGTAATTCCGTGGTGTGAGAAGCCCCGAAACCTCAGAATGTAACTCAGACCCAGGTCGAGGGCAAGGTTTTCAGTCACAGAGCACCTGAACACAGAGATTTGGTGGCTAATGGCTAAGCCAGGGACAGATTTTTTTTTTCTCATGCTTTGTAGGGCTAATAATTATAAACATTTCATTTTGGTGGACCTTCTTCATGAAGAGATGATGTCAAGGCACTCATCACAGGTTAAGCTGAACATTATTACTATTATTATTTCCAGACTGGGTCTCTCTCTGTCAGTCAGGCTGGAGTGCAGTGGTACAATCACGGCTCACTGCAGCCTCGACCTCCTGGGCTCAAGCAATCCTCCCGCCTCAACCTTCTGAGTAGCACCACCACTCTCGGCTAAATTTTGTATTTTTTTTTTTTTGTTGAGACGGAGTCTTGCTCTGTCGCCCAGGCTGGAGTGCTGTGGCGTAATCTCAGCTCACTGCAAGCTCTGGTTCCCGGGTTCACACCATTCTCCTGCCTCAGCTTCCCAAGAAGCTGGGACTACAGGCGCCCGCCACCACGCCCGGCTAATTTTTTGTATTTTTTAGTAGGATGGGGTTTCACCATATTAGCCAGGATGGTCTCGATTTCCTGACTTCGTGATCCACCCGCCTCAGCCTCCCAAAGTGCTGGGATTATAGGCGTGAGCCACCGTGCCCGGCCTTAAATTTTGTATTTTTTGTAGAGATGGGGTTTCACTATGTTGCCCAGGATGGTCGGGAACTCCTGGATTCAAGCCATCTGCCCACCTCCGCCTCCCAGAGTGTTCAGATTACTGGATTGAGCCACGTACCTGGCTGAACGTTATTTTTTAAATCACCAGAGAAAGTAAAGGAGTGCTCAAAATAGTGTCAGATGATGAGTGGGATGACTGTGATGAAAGGAGTTTGTCAAAAAAAAAAAAAAAAAGCTAGTTCCAAGAAAGAGAACGGAAAGAGTAAAGCAGGAGCTGTCAGAAGAGGTAAAAATGTCAGAAGAGAAAACTATGTAATTTGAGGCCAAATTACAGAAAATAGTTCCTGCAAAAATCAGATAGATATTCAGCACCATAGGAAGGGGGTGAAAATCAGATAGGTAGGTATCCTTAAGAAGTTGTGGCCTGCCAGGCGCGGTGGCTCAGGCCTGTAATCCCAACACTGGGAGGCCGAGGTGGGTGGATCACTTGCGGTCAGGCGTTCGAGACCAGCCTGGGCAACATGGCCAAACCCTGTCTCTCCTAAAAATGCAAAACAATTAGCTGGGCATGGTGGCGCGTGCCTGTAGTCCCAGCTACTCTGGAGGCTGAGGCAGGAGAATCGCTTGAATCCAGGAGGCAGAGGTTGCAGTGAGCCAAGATTGCACCAGTGCACTCCAGCCTGGGCAACAAGCGCGAAACTCTGTCTCAAAAATAAATAAATTAATTTAAAATAATAATAATAATAAATAAATAAATAGACTGCATCACAGCTCATGCTGTAGAAAGATGTTTCTGGAGAGAAAAATTCGAGTAGCCAATTTAAATCAAATATTAGGAAAATTAAACCAAAGGAGCTCATGCCTGTAATCTGAACACTTGAACACTTGGAGAGGCTGAGTCAGGCAGATTACCTGAGGTCGGGAGTTCAAGACCAGCCTGGCTAACATGGTGAAACCCTGTCTCTACTAAAAATAGGAAAATTAGCTGGGCGTGGTGGCACATGCCTGTAATCCCAGCTCCTCAGGAGGATGAGGCAGGAGAATTGCTTGAGCCCGGGAGACGGAGGTTGCAGTGAGCCAAGATTTTGCCACTGCACTCCAGCCTGGCTGACAGAGCAACACTCTGTCTCAGAAGAAAAAAAAAAAAAAAATTAAACCAAAAGACTAGTAATACTTCAGAACTTAGGGACTGTCAAACCAGTTGCAAGAAGATATATTCATGCAATATTTGTATTAAGAGTCTCTCTAGCTGGGCGCGGTGGCTCAGACCTGTAATCCCAGCACTTTGGGAGGCCAAGGCCAGTGGATTGCTTGAGCCCTGGAGTTCAAGACCAGCCTGGGGAACATAGACCCAGTCTGTATTTTAAAAGTTTTTAAAACAAAAAACAGCCTGGGTGCGGTGGCTCAAGCCTGTAATCCCAGCACTTTGGGAGGCCGAGACGGGCGGATCATGAGGTCAGGAGTTCGAGACCATGCCGGCTAACACGGTGAAACCCCGTCTCTACTAAAAATACAAAAAACGAGCCGGGCGAGGTGGCGGGCACCTGTAGTCCCAGCAACTCGGGAGGCTGAGGCAGGAGAATGGCGTAAACCCAGGAGGCGGAGCTTGCAGTGAGCTGAGATCAGGCCACTGCACTCCAGCCTGGGCGACAGAGCAAGACTGTCTCAAAAAAAAAAACAAAAAAAAAAAAAAACAAAAAACAAAAAACAAAACGAAAAAAATATCTCTGAACTAAGTGGACCTTTGATCCCCTCACTCAAATTTGACAGTTCTCCATTATTCATAAGTGAGGTAATAGTTGTTGGAGATGGTCTTCTCTGAATGCAAGACTAGTACTTTGGCCTGATTATGAACTTCCTGCCATCCTAAGGAGTCATCCCAGGTGTCCACTATATCTTTTTCAGCATTGAGTACTAGCACAGTCACATGTAGGCTTTCTTCCACAGTGAAGACTTCGCATCAGTCAGAATGATGCCACAGGTCCTCGGCCTTTTCCACACTGGGCTCACTTTATCAACTAGCAAATGCTCATTTACACCTGGTCCACCTGGACTACCTCCTTATCTGTAGCCCTTTCACCTCTGTGTCCATAGAAATGTCTTACCTAAGCTCTGAAATCTAAACATTCAGAGAGCATCTTGATGCTTGAGAGCATCTTCACAGAGGTATACCTTTAAGATCTATGGTTTAAAACAATTGAATTCCAAAATGTTGCTTCTTACAGATTGACCTGCCTGATTATTTCCTGTTGTTTATGTACATTGATTATTATCAAAAACTTAATACTTTTTTTTTTTTGAGACGGAGTCTCGCTCTGTTGCCCAGGCTGGAGTGCAGTGGCACGATCTTGGCTCACTGCAAGCTCTGCCTCCTGGGTTCATGCCATTCTCCTGCCTCAGCCTCCCGAGTAGCTGGGACTACAGGTGCCTGCCACCACGCCCTGCTAATTTTTTTGTAGTTTTAGTAGAGACAGGGTTTCACCATGTTAGCCAGGATGGTCTTGATCTCCTGACCTCATGATCCACCTGCCTTGGCCTCCCAAAGTGCTGGGATTACAGGCGTGAGCCACCGCGCCTGGCCAAAAACTTAATAGTTTTTAATAAATATTGTCAGGCATTTTTTCGTTTTTTTTTTGAGATGGAGTCTTGCTCTTGTCGCCTAGGCTGGAGTGCAATGGCACGGTCTTCGCTCACCGCACCCTCTGCCTCCCAGGTTCAAGCGATTCTCCTGCCTCAGCCTCCCCAGTAGCTGGGATTAGAGGCGCCCACCACCAGGCCTGGCTAATTTTTGTATTTTTAGTAGTGATGGGGTTTCACCACGTTGGCCAGGCTAGACTCAAACTCCTGACCTCATGATCCACCCGCCTCAGCTTCCCAAAGTGTTGGGATTACAGGCGTGAGTCACCGTGCCCAGCCAATATTGTCAGTGTTAAAAAACAAGTTCCCCTCTAGAAACTCCTCATCCATACAATTGGTTACAGGTTTGGAGCATTACAGAGGTTTTTAAATCTTCTACTTAGTAGTTCTTGAAAAATTACCTTACCTATTAAGCTGAGATTCCCCCTTCCCCCAGGACAGTGCCGTTAAGTAGGCAGGGATCACCAAGGTTCAGAGATGTCTCTTGCTCAAAAATCATAGTATCTGTTAAATAGCAATAACTGTAGCTAACACATACTGCATTCTCACTATGCTTTGCACTATTCTACTTAATCCCATTGAAACCTCTTAACAACCCAGCAGTAGATACTACCACCATTTGGCAGAAAGAAACTGAGTCACCCAGCTTCTAGATGGCTGAGCTGGAAGTTGTATGGAGGCTGGAGGCCCCATCTGATTCCAGAGTCCGTTCTCATCTACTGCAATTTAGATCCTAGTAAGAAACGGGCTTTTCAGGCTGTCTCCTAAACCCCTCCTCTTGTCCCTTTCCCATCTGAGAGGAGAATGAAGAAGTGAGAAAGCCAACTGACCTGTCTAGTCACAGTATAGGCCCTGTCCAAATGTCAGTTTTCTTCTTGAAGTGAGGTGCTCTAGGAGGCAGAGATAACCCAGGTGGGAAGAGGCAAATTTGGCAGCCACAGCCTTGTCTGGTTAATTTTCTTGACCAATATAGAAAAGTGCAACTTTGAAGCTGCTCTGATGCTCACTGAAGTGAGCTACCACCAGGAAGGCTGGACCCCTAGGTTATATGCAGTTCTTTCAGATAACGTTTTTTACTATGTATTAAATAGTGAAAGAAGGATTATGGGATACGTGAGCTTGCTGGTTACTTGCTTGAATTGGTTTCTTTGCCCAATAAAAGACCACAGCTTGATTAGGTGGTAGGGGCTAGTGTTGGTGGAGTGGCTGCCCTTACTTTGCCTATTTCCCCAGCAGGCCAAGCAAGCAACTGAGGGCCTTACTTGGATGTTAGTAAGCTAAGTTCTAGCTCGTCACCCTTTTTTTTTTTTTTTGATACAGAGTCTCACCCTGTCGCCCAGGCTAGAGTGCAGTGGCACGATCTGGGCTCACTGCAACCTCTGCCTGCCAGGTTCAAGCAATTTTTGACTAATTTTTGTATTTTTACTTATTTGCTTTTATTTTATTTATTTATTTTTTGAGACGGAGTTTCCCTCTTGTCCCCCAGGCTAGAGTGCAATGGTGTGATCTCGGCTCACTGCAACCTCCGCCTCCTGGGTTCAAGCGATTCTTTTGCCTCAGCCTCCTGAGCAGCTGGGATCACAGGCACCCACCACCATGCCCAGCTACATTTTTTTTTTTTTTGGTATTTTTAATAGAGATGGGGTTTTGCCGTGTTGGCCAGGGTTGTCTCGAACTCCTGACCTCAGGTGATCCACCTGCCTCGGCCTCCCAAAGTGCTGGGATTACAGGCATGAGCTACCGTGCCCAGCCAATTTTTGTATTTTTAGTAGGGACAGGGTTTCACCATGTTGGCCATGCTGGTCTGGAACTCCCGATCTCAAGTGATCCGCCTGCCTTGACCTCTCAAAGTGCTGGGATTATAGGCAGGCATGAGCCACCACACCTGGCCAGCTCTTTCTTCATTCTAAGTCATCATCTTTTAGTCTGATCATGAGTTTTCCCACCAAAAACTGTACAGTTAGATGCCTTCACCTCTATGGAGTCTCAGGAGAGTCAGAAAACTTCATTTGGATCAAAATGTGCAAGGGACAGGACAGCATGCACTCTCTCTGCCTTTCTTTTTGTCTTATTAACTTACATTTTTTTTAAAAAAATTATGGAATATTTTAAACATACAGAAAATTGTAGATATATAACAAATTTAACAGACGTTTTTCTCTTTCCTTTTATTCTTTTTGGACAAAAGATTACAGATAGGCCAGGTGCGGTGGCTCCATGCCTGTAATCCCAGCACTTTGGGAGTCTGAGGCGGACAGATCACAAGGTCAGGAGTTCGAGAACAGCCTGGCCAACATGGTGAAACCCCGTCTCTACAAAAAATACAAAAATTAGCTGGGTGTGGTGGCATGTGCCTGTGCCTGTGCCTGTGCCTGTAATTCTAGCTTCTCGGGAGGCTGAGGGAGAAGAATCACTTGAACCGGGGAGGTGGAGGTTGCAGTGAGATTGCGCCACTGTACTCCAGCCTGGGCAACAGAGTGACACTCTGTCTCAAAAAAAAGATTACAGATAAACCAGTGCTCTGAGGTGCTTTTCGACTCTTCAAAAAAGCATTACTGGGCCAGGCGCAGTGGCTCATGCCTGTAATCCCAGCACTTTGGCAGGCTGAGGTGGGCGGATCACCTGAGGTCAGGAGTTCAAGATCAGTCTGACCAACACAGAGAAACCTGCCTCTACTAAAAACACAAAATTAGGCAGGCATGGTAGCATATGCCTGTAATCCCAGCTACTCGAGAGGGTGAGACAGGAAAATCGCTTGAACCCGGGAGGCGCAGGTTGCAACATTACTGGCCGGGCGCTGCAGCGGCTCACACCTGTAATCCCAGCACTTTGGGAGGCTGAGGCTGGCGGATCACAAGGTCAGGTGTTGGAGACCAGCCTGACCAACATGGTGAAGCCCCATCTCTACTAAAAATATAAAAATTAGCTGGGCGTGGTGGCAGGCGTCTGTAATCCCAGCTACTCAGGAGGCTGAGGCAGGAGAATCGCTTGAACCCAGGAGGCGGAGTTTGCAGTGAGCCGAGATTGAGCCACTGCACTCCAGCCTGGGCAACAAGAGCGAGACTCAGTCTCAGAAAAAATAAATAAATAATAAAATAAAATAAAATAAAAAATAAAAAGCAGGCTAGGCGCGGTAGCTCACACCTATAATACCAGCAGTTTGGGAGGCCAAGGTGGGCGGATCATGAGGGTCATGAATTCACGACCAGCCTGGCCAACATGGTGAAACCCCGTCTCTACTATAAATACAAAAATTAGTTGGGCGTGGTGGTGCACACCTGTAATCCCAGCTACTCCAGAGGCTGAGGCAGGAGAATTGCTTAAACCTGGGAGGCGGAGTTTGCAGTGAGCCAAGATCATGCCACTGCACTCCAGCCTGGGTGACAGAGCAAGACTCTGTCTCAGAAAAATAAATACATAAAAATTAAAAAGCATAACTGTACATATATATTTTTTCCTTTGGTAACTCAAACCACTCAGCCTGTGTCCTCTCCCTCTCACTTCCCCCCGGAGGAGAAGAAACATCAATGGTGAAAGCAACACCGGCTTCACACTCAGGAGAAAACTGCATCTCCTCTCTTCTCTCCTCATCTCTGTGCTCTACACTTTCACAGAAAGTTCTCTAGTAACCAACTACAGAAATGATCCCTGAAAGCCGCCTAATTTTTGAATGATAAAATATTTCTAAATTGGTCAGGCACAGTGGCTCACACCTGTAATCCCAGCAGTTTGGGAGGCTGAGGAAGTTGAATCACCTAAGGTCAGGAGTTCGAGACCAGCCTGGCCAACAAGGTGAAACCCCTTCTGTACTAAAAATACAGGCCTGGTGCGGTGGCTCACGCCTGTAATCCCAGCACTATGGGAGGCTTGAGGCAGGTGGATCACCTGAAGTCAGGAGATCAAGACCAGCCTGGCCAACATAGTGAAACCCCGTCTCTACTAAAAATACAAAAATCAGCTGGGCGTGGTGGCACACATCTGTAATCCCACCTACTCGGGAGGCTGAGGCAGAAAAATTGCTTGAACTCAGAAGGTGGAGGTTGCAGTGAGCCAAGATCACTCTATTGCACTCCAGCCTGAGCCACGGAGCGAGACTCCTCAAAAAAAAAAAAAAAAAAAACAAACAAAACTGAAGATAATTTTATACAGTCAATGGGGAGTATTGAAGTTTCAGGATCAGGGATTTAATAAAATTTGTGGCCTTTTAGGTAAATATCTTTAAAGAATATTGTTTCAGGCAATGTAGTTTGTGTGTGGGTGTGTGCTGTCTTGACTTGTTTTTAGGCTCTGGCTAAAAGTCAGTTCCTCTTCTTGAGCTGCCGATTATGTCTGCATCCCCAACCACCTCCGTTATCAGGCTCAAACACTAGGGACCATTATACACCCAGCCTAATCACTCCAGGGCCAGTTACTAGAGCCAGCCCCCATGTCCCTGAGCCCCCAGAAATTACTCAAATTAGCCAATCCCAAACCTGTTGGCCTTGCCTAACCCTTCTCTTCCTGCAAAAACCACAACAAAGGCTCTTCCGCAGTTCCCCCCTCACTCCCTCTGCCTAGCGACCCCTTCTGTTCCTGCTGAGTGGCCTGGTGTGAAGCCCCAGGGAAATAAGAATACAAAACTAAAACTTGGGCCAACATGGTGGCTCACGCTTGTAATCCCAGCACTTTGGGAGGCAGAGGCAGGCAAATCACTTGAGGCCAAGAGTTCAAGACCAGTCTGGCCAACATGGTGAAACCCTGTCTCTACTAAAAATACAAAAATTAGCCGGGCGTGGTGGTGAGCGCCTGTAGTCCCAAATACTCGGGAGGCTGAGGAGGGAGAATCACTTGAAACTGGGAGGTGGAGGAGCATCCTCCTCCGAGAGTCTGGAGCGCCACTACTCTCCAGCCTGACGAAGTGAAAGACTCTGTCTCAAATAAAAAACAAAAACTGTAAAACTTGTAAAACTGGTTTGTGACTCCTGTACTGCATCTAACCTCACCATACCTCACCCAAGGTAACCTGTTTTGTTTGTGTTTTTGTTTTTGAGACAGAGTCGGTCTGTTACCCAGGCTGGAGTGCAGTGGCTCGATCTTGGCTCACTGCAGCCTCCACCTCCCAGATTCAAGCAATTCTCCCACCTCAGCCTCCCAAGTAGCTGGGATTACAGGCACATGCTACCACGCCCAGCTCATCTTTGTATTTTTAGTAGAGATAGGGTTCCACCATTCGTTGGCCAAGCTGATGTAAAACTCCTGACCTCAAGTGATCCACCTGCCTGGGACTCCCAAAGTGCTGGGATTACAGGCATGAGCCACTGTGCCTGGCCAAATCTGAGCTTTTTATAAAATTTTCATCACAATGGTTCTTAATAAAGTTGACTTTAAAGTTTTCTTCCCTCCTACAACAGGGTGGGGAAAAAAGGTAGTTCACAAAGATCAGTTGATCTTTTTAAAATAATTTTTAATTGACAAATAATTGTACATATTCTTGGGGTACATAGTGATGATGTTTTGATACATGTAACGTATAGAGATCAGGATAATTAACATCCATCATCTCAAATAATTATTATTTTTTTGTGTTGGGAACATTCAATATTTTTCTCCTAGCTATTTGAAACTATTATGGTGAACCACAGTCATCCTATGGCATAGAAAATCAGATAGCTGTACTTATGTATATCCTTTAGCAAATCTCTCCTTATCCTTCCTTTCCCCCCACCATTCCCTTTTGTAAATTTTTTTTTTTTTTTTTACTTTTTGGAGACAGGGTCTCGCTTTTTCGTCCGGACTGGAGTGCACTGGCTCAGTCTGTGCTCACTGCAACCTCTGCCTCCTGAACTCAAGCGATCCTCCCAACAGCTGGGACCACAGGCTCTCCCCAGCACACCCCGCTAATATTTGTGTTTTTCTTTTTATAGAGACGCGGTCTCGCTATGTTGCCCACGCTCATCTTGAACTCCTGGGCTCAAGCAATCCGTCCCTCTCCGTTTTCCAAAGTACTGGGATTACAGGCATGAGCTACCGTGCCCGGCCTTGTTTTTTAGATTATTTTTTGTTGAAGGTCTCACTGTGTCGCCCAGGCTGGAGTGCAGTGGTGCGATCCCGGCTCACTGCAGCCTCGACCTCCCGGGCTCAAGCGATCTCTCCGTCCTCAGCCTCCGGGGTAGCTGGGACCACAGGCGCGTGCCACCACCATGCCCAGCTCTTTCCCAGTTTAACTGTGGTTAAAACTGGTGTGTGGGGGCAATGAGAGAGACCCGCGAAAAATGAGAAACAAGGGATAGGGCTGGCCTCTTTTGCGGACAAAGAAAAAGAAAACAAAGTTTCCTCAGAAAACTAAGTTGCCTCACAGCCTCCTGGTATCAGGAAGCACTGAGCCCGCCCAACGCGGGCTCCTCCCCGGGCAGGCTGCCCATGTCCGCCCGGAGCGGGCGGGGCTGCCGCGGGATCACGTGGCCTAGAGCGCCCTTCCGGCGCCGCCGGCGGTGGCGGGGCCGGGCGCGCCTGCTGAGCTGGGCGGGACGCGGACTCCCAGGCTCTGCGGAGAGCGGCTGCCACCAGCCTCTGTTTTTTTCTTGAGACCTAGTCTGGCTCTGTGGCTCAGGCTGGAGTGCAGTGGCGTGATCACGGCTCACTGCAGCCTCAGCCTCCTTTCGCCTCAGCCGCTCCGGTAGCTGGGACCACGAACGGGTTCTACCACCCGCGGCTACATTTTTTGTATTTTTAGTAGAGACGGGGGTCTCGCCATGTTGGCTAGGCTGCTCCCAAACTCCGGAGCTCAAGCGACCCGCCCGCGCGCCTGGGCCTCCCAAAGTGCTGAGACTGCAGGCATGAGCCACCGCGCCCGGCCGAGAGCCTCTTTTGGCTACTCCTCTCGCCTTTCCGGGGCCAGGCGTATGCAGCTCAGTGGAGAAGGGTCCCCGGCCTCTACGAGACGTCCTCGCTGCCGAGGTCAGAGGCGCGGAGAACGGGAGACCTGAGGTGCTTTCCAGCATGTTCCTGCAGCCCTCCACTCCCTCCCGCAGTTGCGTAAAGTCAGATCCCTGAAACACATCTCACATACGCTACGCGTGACTGGTGGTGTTTCTCCTTTTGAACCCTGATAGATACAGGAGGCCACTAACAGAGATAAGGAATTGTACTATATACTCCATACTTCAGTAACTGGGTGCTCAGAGACGAGGCTGAGTTCTTACTGATATCCTAATACCCACGGCAGAGGTTAACCTCCTAGCTGACAAGTGGTCAACTTTTCTGCCTTCGGGAAGACTTGGGGCCGGGCTGAGGGAGATAATCTAGAACTTTTATAGTGATCCCGTGTACATTTCCCTAGAATGGTGGATTAGGGTATAGGGATTAAATGTACAATGTATACTTTAATATACATTAAAAAGTTCTGGAAGGATGTACTTCAAAATGTTTTCAGTGGTTTCTTCCATTTTTTCCGTTTGGAATATTGGAACAACCGACTATGTTATTTTAGCCCTTTCTCCTTCATTGCTTCTCCAAATTCAGGGACCTCATTGGAGCAAATTTGTTTGCAGGTTATCTGGGCACCCTCTTGAAATAAATTCTCTCTCTTTGCTTTTACAGGTCTCAACTACTTCTTAACAATGTTAATTCCACCGACTACTATCAGAATCTGATGAGCAATCCACTCATCAGATAAGCTGTTTCTACACTCTCCTGAATGACCATATTATAGATGCTGGGAAAAAATTGTATTAAAGACTTATTGAGTCAGCTGGGCATGGTGGCTAACGCCTGTAATCCCAGCACTTTGTGTAGCTGAGGTGGGAGCATCGATTGAACCCAGCAGTTCAAAACCAGCCCTGGCAGCATAAGCGAGACCCTATCTCTACAGAAAATTTTAAAATTAGCCAGGTGTGGTGGTGTGCACCTATAGTCTTAGCTACTTGGGAAGCTGAGGTGGGAGGATTACTTCAGCCTAGGAGGTTGAGGTTGCAGTGAGCTGGGATCACACCACTGCCCTTCAGCCTGGGTGACACAGCAGGACCCTGTCTCTTAAAAAAAAAAAAAAAAAAAGTCGTGGACTTTGTTATCTTTATGCATATGACTTATCAATATATCTGTAGTTCCATATAGAAAGAACACTTAGATTGGGCACAGTGGCTCATGCGTATAATCCCAGCACTTTGGGAGGCCAAGGCTGGCAGATCACTTGAGGCCAGGAGTTCAAGACCAGCCTGGCCAACATGGCGAAACCCTGTCTTTACTAAAAAATACCAAAATTAGCCTGGTGTGGTGGCACATGCGTGTAATCCCTGCTACTCCAGAGGCTGAGGAATGAGAATAGCTTGAACCTGGGAGGTGGAGGTAGCAGTGAGTCAAGATTGCTCTACTGCCCTCTAGCCTGGACGACAGAGTGAGACTCCATTTCAAGAAATAAAGAAATAAATAAAATAAAACACTTAGGAACATGCTATAGAAAACTAAAATTATAAATGTTAAAAATTTAATCTGTTATTTGTTACTGGAATATGTTCATTCTTACACTTGGGACTAGACTTAGAGATTTTAGAAATTGCAGACCAAATAATGAAGCTCCCATGTAGATTTGACTCAGAAAAACACAGAACACTGTTGCGGAACACCATCCCTTTTCTCAGTTTTTACCCCTATTCTGCCTCCTCCATCCCTGGAAACAAGGCAACAGTCCTCTTCTGTGGTCACACAGTACCTTGCTTTAGATATTCTAACTGCCTTCTTCATCCTCTCAAAAGTAGATAATTTAGGTAAGACTTAAGAAGTTTCAGACTACTGGCTGGACATGGCTCACGCCTGTAATCCCAGCACTTTGGGAGGCCAAGGTGGGCAGATCACCTGAGGTCGGGAGTTCAAGACCAGCCTGACCAACATGGAGAAACCCCATCTCTACTGAAAATACAAAAGTTAGCTGGGCATAGGAAATACATATATTTCCATAAAGTATTGAATCTTCTGTTTAATCACATCAGTAGGAATCTAAAAGCAATTTTGGATTTTTTTTTGAGATTGGAATCTTGCTCTGTTGCCCAGGCTGGTGTGCGGTGGTGCAATCTCGGCTCACTGCAACCTCCGCCTCCCAGGTTCAACCGATTCTCCTGCCTCAGCCTCTCGAGTAGCTGGGACTACAGGTGCGTGCCACCATGCCCAGCTAATTTTTGTATTTTTAGTAGGGATGGGGTTTCACCATGTTGGCCAGGATGGTCTTGATCTCTTGACCTCATGATCCGCCGGTCTTGGCCTCCCAAAGTGCTGGGATTACAGACATGAGCCACCGCACCTGCCTAATTTTGGAATTTTCTACAAAAAATTTAGATTTTATTTCTGCTGCCATAAATATTAACTATTCCTACTCAAAAGCCTGGCAGCTGTCTGCCCACTGCTGTGTCGAACATATTTATGTGATCACTACCTCGCATGGTAACTCTGAGAGATGGGTGGTTTTATCTCAGAGGGACTTGTCCAATATCATACAAATACATTATACAGCCAGACTTCATTGTACAAGGCCCAGATATGCATGGATTTCGCTAACCATGCTTTTGTTAAGTAACATCAGTCTCCCAACAACAGGGTTCAAATATCAGTTACTACAGTATATTAAGTATGAGCAATTACATAAAATATAAACTTCGTTGCTAGCTCGTCAGTGCACAAAGCACTGTGTGAATAACAAGTGTACATGATCAGTGACAAGTTGCATAATTTCTTTGAAAGTCTGTTATTTCGTTCACTCATGCACAGAAAGGCATGTGGTTGTGTTGCTTCTTGTCTCCCACCACACCGGGCCTCTTGGTAGGTTTTTACAAAAAAAACTAATTCTCAATATTTCTTTCTCTTTTCTTTCTTTCTTTCTTCTTTTTTTTTTTTTTGTTGTTGTTGTTGGGGGACAGAGTCCTACTCTGTCACTCAGGCTGGAGTGCAATAGTGTGATCTCAGCTCACTGCAAACTCCACCTCCCGGTTCCAAGTGATTCTCGTGTCTCAGCCTCCCAAGTAGCTGAGACTACAGGCGCCCACCACCACACCTGGCTAATTTTTGTATTTTTAGTAGAGACGGTTTCACCATGTTAACCAGGCTGGTCTCGAACTCCTGACCTCAGGTGGTTTGCCTGACTTGGCCTCCCAAAGTGCTGGGATTACAGGTGTGAGCCACTGCGCCCGGCCTCAATATTTCTAATGTATTAAATTACATAGTACCAGATAAATATTAGTTTTACTATTTTCATTTCCTTGTACATTTAAAACTAAAAGAGTTTTAATTGTTTTGGCGAAAAAATTTGAAGGTTACAGAATAATCATTTTTCTTATCGATCATTAAGATTGCTTTGCATGGTATCAGCTTGTATGTTCATTTTTACAGTCTTACACTACTTTGTACTTATGATACAGTACTTTCAGTACTTTTTACTGGGCAAAGCAAGGAGACACACACATGCACACACACATAGCAAATAAATCAGTCTGGCTTGAGAGGAAGATGGTTAGAATAGGACCCAGGCACAGTGGGTTTCTGTGCAGCTATTTACCATTTAGGCAACTTTTGCAAAGTTGCTTAGCTTCCCCGGGATGAGTTTTCTGGACAGCAAAATAATCGGTCTTAACTGGGACTCTTTCTCTTCTATCCCAGCCAGTCTGAATTCTGCCAGCCAGGCCTAACTTTCATCCCCTAAGAGAGAGAGGGCCACTTGATTCAATATGTAACGAAGTAATGAATAGTGAATCTGTAAGTAAGTCTACCGATATCTGTAAAAGCAGTGAAAAGCAATTTGGTTTTCTGAAAATGTTAACTATAAACATTATTTCCTATCAGTTTGCTGATTTCCTATAAGTTGGCTGACTTAGTCACAAAGTTAGTTTTCATTCATCCTGACCACACCTGACAGGCCTGTTTCCATGGCTGGGATCCTCTCCCCATGGTTCTTTCTGGTGCTGAAATGCACTTGGGCAATCATGCCCCTTAAATGTGCCTTTATGGGTTAGATGTGGTGGCTCATGTCTGTAATTCTAGCACTTTGGGAGGCTAAAGCAGGAGAATTACTTGAGGCCAATTCGAGACCAGCCTGGGCAACATAGTGAGACACCCCCCCCGGCCCCGCCAAGCTCTTTAAAAAAATGTTTTTGGCTGGGCACGGTGGCTCCTGCCTGCAATCCCAGCACTTTGGGAGGCCAAGGCGGATGAATCACCTGAGGTTGGGAGTTTGAGATCAGCCTGGCCAACATGGAGAAACCCCTGACTCTACTAAAAATACAAAAGTAGCCGGGCGTGGTGGCATGTGCCTATAATCCCAGCTACTCAGGAGGCTGAGGCAGGAGAATCGCTTGAACCCGGGAGGTGGAGGTTGCAGTGAGATGAGATGGTGCCACTGCACTCCAGCCTGGGCAACAAGAGCGAAACTCTGTCTCAAAAAAAAAAAAAAGTATTTATGTTTATAAAATCTGAGAGGACAGCTGGGTGTGGTGGCACATACCTGTAGTCTCAGCTGTAGATCTCAGTGTAGATCATGCCACTGCACTCCAGCCTGTGTGCACAGTAAGACTCTGACTTGAAAAAAACAAAAACAGAGGATGTAAAAAATTTCACTTTTGCTCTACTTTTTAACATCTGAAATATTTATAAAATATGGAAGTTCTTTCTAAGGACTATTTCAGCATTGCTCGTGTCCTTCCTTCAGGCAGGGGCCTTGCCAGCTGTACTGGATGCAGCAGTAACTAAGCTGAAATTGGTCGTTGCCCTTGATTACTTGTTAAATAAAGCCATTTCCCCTTGTTAAATAAAACAGGATAATTTAATTCAAAATACATGTGGGGCTGGGTGTGGTGGCTCACACTACTTTGGAGGCCGAGGCAGGTAGATCATTTGAGGTCAGGAGTTCAAGACCAGCCTGGCCAACATGGTGAAACCCCATGCAGTAGTGGCATGTGGCTGTAATCCCAGCTACTCAGGAGGCTGAAGCAGGAGAATTGCTTGAACCTGGGAGGTGGAGGTTGCAGTGAGCCACGATCGCACCACTGCACTCCAGTCTGAGTGAGACCCTGTCTCAAAAAAAAAAAAAAAAAAAAAGGCCGGGCATGGTGGCTTATGCCTGTAATCCCAGCACTTTGCGAGGCCAAGGTGGGTAGATCACCTGAGGTCAGGAGTTCAAGACTAGTCTAACCAACATGGTGAAATTCTTGTCTCTACAAGAATACAAAATTTAGCCGGGTGTGGTGGTGGGCGCCTGTAATATCAGCTACTCTGGAGGCTGAGGCATGAGAATTGCTTGAATCCGGGAGGTGGAGGAGGTTGCAGTGAGCTGAGATCGTGCCATTGCACTCCAGCCTGGGTGACAGCCTGACACACTATCTCAAAAAAAAAAAGAAAAAAAAGAAAATACATGTGGGCTGGGCATCGTGGCTCAAGCCTGTAATCCCAGCACTTTGGGAGGTTGAGGCGGGCCAATCACTTGAATTCAGTAGTTTGAAACCAGCCTGGCCAACCAATAGTGAAACTCTGTCTCTACTAAAAATTTAAAAATAAGCCAGGCATGGTGGTGTGTGCCTGGAGTCCCAGTTACTTGGGAGGCTGAGGCAGGAGAATCACTAGAACCCAGCTGGGAGACTGAGGCAGCAGAATCACTAGAATCCAGGAGGTGGAGGTTGCAGTGAGCCAAAATCGCGCCACTGCACTCCAGCTTGGGTGACAGAGGAGACTCTGTCTCAAAAAAAAAAAAAAAAAAGAAACCAAAACCAAAAAAAACCCACCAAATGTATGCGAACATGTGCTCACTTCAGTAGCATATGTAGTAAGATTAAAATATGCGTGAACTCTTACAGAAAAACGTTTCTAGTAGCCAGCAAATACTGAGAACTTATAGAAGATAAGAAGAATTAAATTGTTCTGTCCTTGCTTTTATTTATTTTTTAACGTCTTGGATACCAGCATCCTTGCTTTGTGTTTTTTTTGGAGACAGAGTCTTGCTCTATCGCCCAGGCTGGAGTGCAGTGGCACGATGTTGGCTCACTGCAACCTCCACCTCCTGGGTTCACGTGATTCTTCTGACTCAGCTTCCCAAGTAGCTGGGATTACAGGCATGCACCATCATGACTAGCTAATTTTTTGTATTTTTAGTAGAGACAGGGTTTCACCATACTGGCCAGGCTGGTCTCGAACTCCTGACCTTGTGATCTGCTTGCCTCGGCCTTCGAAAGTGCTGGGATTACAGGTGTGAGCCACTGTGCCTGGCCAGCATCCTTGCTTTTTAGAGCGCTTACTGCCAAGCTGAGGGATAAGTCAGATATTATACATTTTCAGAAAAGAAGACATATGCAGGAGCTGCATGTAACTGAAAACAAACAAAAAGAATATTTGAGAATCGAAAAGTTTGATTAAATCACACAGCAATAAAATATAAAGACTAATATAAAAATAGCACATTTCCAATCAATAGTTATCTGAAATAAATGTATATTGTGCACCTGTTAGGAACCCTATACTCTACTAAAAACTAAATTAAAACCAACCACATTAAACCCTTAAGAGCAAACCCTCCTGATGCTTATGGGGCAGCACTCCTTCACCCTCTGTTTCAGATATCAAGTCCCTGTGCTGTTCATAAATGAGACAACCTTACAATAAGCTGCTTTCAATTCATAGACATTGGATCATTGCCTTTGGTGTGAAGTCATCCATGTTAGGGTACAATTTCATGAGGCGACAAATGGAGTTAGAGTAAGCTCCCTATGCCTCCATTCTGATAAATTTTGCATCCACAGAGTAAAAGTGGATGGATAGCATATTAGAAGGCTGCACTTTCTTCTATACTTTTTTTTTTTTTTTTTAAAGACAGAGTCTCATTCTGTTGCCTAGCCCGGAGTGCAGTGACGCGATGTCAGATCACTGTAACCTCCACCTCCTGGGTTCAAGCAATTCTACTGCCTTAGCCTCCCGAGTAGCTGGGATTACAGGCGTGTGCCAACAAACCTGGCTAATTTTTGTATTTTTAGTAAAGATGGGGTTTCACCATGTTGGCCAGGCTGGTCTCGAACTCCTAACCTCAGGTGATCCACTCACCTCAGCCTCCCAGAGTGCTGGGATTACAGGTGTGAGCCACTGCGCCCGGCCTCTTCTATACATATTAGTAAGACTCCCACAGCATACTGCAGCATATTGTGAAATAACAGAATAATAATCAACGCTTGTCAGATAAAGGGGCTCCAGCCCTTCAGGATAAGTCAAGAAAGGCAGTACCTTAGCACACAGACTGAGCAACAGGTCAGATTTAAGATAGGACTTCCATTGTTCTGTCTCAGACTAGAGCTCATTGTATGATACAGGGGCCCATTTAGCCATGCAGAGTTGTTGAGCACTTGAAATGTGGTTAGTTTGGCTGTGGTGGCTCACGCCTATAATCCCAGCCCTTTGGGAGGCCAAGGCTGTCGGATCATGTGATCAGGAGATCGAGAGCATCCTGGCTAACATGGTGAAACCATGTCTCTACTAAAAATACAATAAATTAGCCAGGCGTGGTGTCACGTGCCTGTAGTCTCAGCTACTCGAGAGGCTGAGACAGGAGAATCATTTGAACCTGGGAGGCAGAGGTTGCAGTGAGCCAAGATCGCGCCACTGTACTCCAGCCTGGGTGACAGAGCAAGATTCTGTCTCGAAAAAAAAAAAAAAAAAAAAAGAAATGTGGTTAGTGCCATTGAGAGCCTGACTTTTTATTTTATTTTATTACTTTTTGAGCCAGGGTCTTGTTTTGTCTGTAATCCCAGCACTTTGGAAGGCTGGAATGGGTGGTTCACCTGACATCGGGAGTTTGAGAACAGCTTGGTCAACATGGTGAATCCCCATCTCTACTACAAATACAAAAATGAGTCAGGCGTGGTGGCATGTGCCTGTAATCCCAGCTACTAGAGAGGCTGAGGCAGGAGAATTGCTTGAACTTGGGAGGCAGAGGTTGCAGTGAGCCAAGATGGTGCCACTGCACTCCAGCCTGGGCAACACAGCAAGACTCTGTCTCAGAAAAAAAAAATAACAATAAACTCCACTGTATGTATATACCACATTTTGTTCATCCATTTATCTAACCAGTGGACACTTGGCTCACCTCTACCTTTTGACTATTGTGAATAATGCTGCTATGAACATGAACATACAATATCTGAGTTTCTGCTTTGAATTCTTTTGCATATAGACCCAGAAGTGGTATTGCTGGATCATATGTATGGTAATTCTATTTTTTGTTTCTTGAGGATCTGCCAGAACTGTTTTCCATAATGACTGTACCATTTTACATTTCTATCAACAGTACATAGGGCTGACATTTCTTCATATCCTTGCCTTAATTTATATATATATATATATTTTTTTTTTTTTTGAGACGGAGTCTCGCTCTGTCGCCCAGGCTGGAGTGCAGTGGCTGGATCTCAGCTCACTGCAAGCTCCGCCTCCTGGGTTCATGCCATTCTCCTGCCTCAGCCTCCCGAGTAGCTGGGACTACAGGCGCCCGCCACCTCGCCCGGCTAGTTTTTTGTATTTTTTAGTAGAGACGGGGTTTCACCGTGTTAGCCAGGATGGTCTCGATCTCCTGACCTTGTGATCCACTCGTCTTGGCCTCCCAAAGTGCTGGGATTACAGGCTTGAGCCACCGCGCCCGGCCAACCTTAATTTAAATATAAAAACAAGTACTCATTCAGTCATTGGAAGACTTTTAAGTATGTTTGGAATAACTTGGGTATGTGAATCTACTTTTTCAACTATTATTTTATTTTTGAGACGGACTGTTGCTTTGTTGCCAGGCTGGAGTGCAGTGGCCTGATCTCGGCTCACTGCAACCTCCACCTCCAGGGTTCAAGCAATTATCCTGCCTCACCTTCCTGAGTAGCTGGGTCTACAGGCACCCGCCACCATGTCCAGCTAATTTTTATATTTTTAGTAGAGACAGGGTTTCACCATATTGGCCAGGATGGTCTTGATCTCTTGACTTCGTGATCTGCCCGCTTCGGCCTCCCAAAGTGCTGGGATTACAGGCTTGAGCCATTGCACCTGGCATCAACTATTGTTTTTATGGGTTCTAAATAAAAATTAAGTATACCCAGGAAAATATAGCATCTGCATTGAGATGTGCTGTAATACCAGGTTTCAAAAACTTAATACAGAAAAAAAGAATGTCAAATGTTTCATGGATAACTTTATTAATCACATGTGAATTATAATATTTTGGATATATTGAATCAAATAAAAATATCAACATTAATTTCACCTGTTTCTTTTTACTTTTATAAATGCAGCTAGTAGAAATTTTTTTTTTGAGATGGAGTCCTGCTCTGTCACCCAGGCCAGAGGGCAGCGGCGTGATCTCGGCTCACCACAACCTCCGCCTCCTGGGTTCAAGCAGTTCTCCTGCCCCAGCCTCCGGAGTAGCTGGGATTACAGGCATATGCCACCATGCCTGGCTAATTTTATATTTTTAGTAGAGGCAGGGTTTCTCCATGTGGGTCAGGCTAGCCTCAAACTCCCGACCTCAGATGATCCACCTGCCTCTGCCTCCTACAGTGCTGGGATTACAGGCGTGAACCACTGTGCCTGTCCGGCTTATGTATTTCTATGTTCTACAGCACTGCTACAGAGGTAGCCTCCACTCTTACCACATAATTATGAAAGCCAGCAGATTCTGGAAGACAGACTCCTTCAGTCAAAGTTACAATTGTTGTAAGTCAAGTAATCCCTCTTCTCCCTCTTTTCTGCCCTTAACGTGCACATTCATCTTCCTTTTATTACTGGATTCCCTGAGTGGAAACATCTGTCCACTATTACTGCAGAAGGCTGGGCTGTCCCATGGTGACTGTCTGGTGTCCAGGCTGGAGTACCCTATTTTCTGTTTTGTTGGTTGTCCTGTACAGTGTTGATTAATTTCTGTGTCTGGGGAAGTCTGGGAGTAGGGGATGGGGTTGGGGGATGTTGACACCACCAAGAAAAGCTCAGGAGATGTGTCAATGTGTTTGCAGAGTCTAAAGAGATACCTTCCTTCCTTCTCCTTTGATTTGACAATGCTGCCTTACCAAAACTTTTCCTGTTCCTCCTGTAGATTTGTGGTTTTTATTTCTTATAGAGACAGGGTCCCACTATGTTGCCCAGGCTGGTCTCAAACTCCTGAGCTTAACTGATCCTCCTGCCTCGGCCTCCCAAAGTGCTAGGATTATAGGCATAAGCCACCGCACTCAGCCACATTTGGGGTTTTAAATTTAATTTTATAATTATTTTAATTATTTTTAGATAGAGTCTTACTCTGTTGCCCAGGCTGTAGTGCAGTGGCATGATCATGGCTCAATGTAGCCTCAATGTCCTGGGCACAGGTGATCCTTCCACCTCAGCCTCCTGAGTAGCTGGGACCACCAGCACTTGCTACCACACCTGGCTAATTTTTTTGTTATGTTTTTTGTAGAGACGGGTTTTAGCCATGTTCCCAGCCTGTTTTAGCTTATTAATTTTTTTTTTTTTTTTTGAGACGGAGTTTTGCTCTTGTTGCCCAGGCTGGAGAGCGATGGCACAATCTCGGCTCACCATAACCTCCGCCTCCTGGGTTCAAGCGGGATTACAGACACCTACCACCATGCCAGGCTAATTTTTGTAGTTTTTGTAGAGACAGGGTTTCACCATCTTGGCCAGGCTGGTCTTAAACTCCTGACCTCATGATCCATCCGCCTCAGCCTCCCAAAGTGCTGGGATTACAGGCGTGAGCCACTGCACCCGGCCTAAATTTTTGTTTTTTTAGAGACAGGGTCTCACTACGTTGCTTAGGCTGGTCTTAAACTTCCAGGCTCAAGTGATTCTCTCACCACAGCCTCCTGAGTAGCTGGGATGACACACATGAGCCCCTGTGCCTGGCTATATCTGTGGTTTTTTTTTTTTTTTTTTTTGAGACGGAGTCTCCCTATGTTGCAATGGCACGATCTCAGCTTACTGCAACCTCTGCCTCCCTGGTTCAAGCGATTCTCTCACCTCTGCCTCCTGAGTAGCTGGGACTACAGGATCGCGCCACCACGCTCAGCTAATTTTTGTATTTTTTTTTTTGAGATGGAGTCTCGCACTGTTGCTTAGGCTGGAGTGCAGTGGCGTGATCTCTGCTCACTGCAGCCTCCGCCTCCCAGGTTCAGGTGATTTTCCTGCCTCAGCCTGCCGAGTAGCTGGGATTACAGGCGCTTGCCACCATGCCTGGCTAATTTTTTTTTTTTTTTTTTTGAGAGAGAATCTTGCTCTGTTGCCTAGGCTGGAGTGCAGTGGCGCAATCTCGGCTCACTGCAAGCTCCACCTCCCAGGTTCACGCCATTCTCCTGCCTCAGCCTCACGAGTAGCTGGGACTACAGGCGCCTGCCACCCACACCCAGCTCATTTTTTTTGTATTTTTAGTAGAGACAGAGTTTCACCATGTTAGCCAGGGTGGTCTCGATCTCCTGACCTCGTGATCTGCCTGCCTTGGCCTCCCAAAGTTTTGGGATTCCAGGCATGAGCCACCACACCTGGTCACGCCTGGCTAGTTTTTGTATTTTTAGTATAGACGGGGTTTCATTATGTTGGCCAGGGTGGTCTTGAGCTCCTGACCTCCTGATCTGCCCGCCTCCACCTCCCCAAATGCTGGGATTACAGGCATGAGCCACTGCACCCGGCCGTGGTTTTTTTTTTTTTTTGAGTAGAGATGGGGTTTCACCATGTTGGACAGACTGGTCTCGACCTCCTGACCTTATGTGATCCGCCCACCTCAGCCCCCCAAAGTGCTGGGATTACAGGCGTGAGCCACTGCGCCTGGCCTCATTTGTGGTTCTTACTCACTTACGGCTTGAGTAATTTTTACTATGGGAGCAGTCGGGAATCCTGGGCTCACTTGGATCTACGTGCCAATGTAGTAGTAGGGTCACACATAGACGAGGTGTGGTCACTTTCAGTAACTGATGGCTGCATGCCCATTTGAGGCGTTGTGTGGCAATTCAGGAGGGAACCCTGAAATGTCCAGTAGGGAGGAGTCAGTGGCAGGAAATGTATATTTTTTGAAACAGGGTCTTGCTCTGTCACCTAGGCTGGAGTGCAGTGGTGTGATCACAGCTCACTGCAGCCTCAACCTCCTAAGCTCAAGCAATCCTCCTGCTTCTGCCTGTCAAGTAGCTGGTATCACAGGCACATACCAGCAAACCTGGCTATTACCATAATTCTGTTGCTCATACCAGGGTCATTCATGATGAAATAATTATCACCACCGCCCCAGTCAAAAGCAAAAACAAAGCTCCTTCCTGAAGAGTATATTGTGCGTAAGAGTTTGTTTCAATACAACTTTTTTTTTTTTTTTTTTTGAGATGGCAGTGTTGCTCTGTTGCCCAGGCTACATGGTATGATTTCAGCTCACTGCAACTTCTGCCTCCTGAGTTCAAGCGATTCTTCTACCTCTGCCTCCCAAGTAGCAGGGACTACAGGCGTGTGCCACCAGACCTGGCTAATTTTTGTATTTTTAGTAGAGACAGGCTTTCACCCTGTTGCCCAGGTTGGTCTCAAACTCCTGACCTCAAGTCATCTGCCCACCTCAGCCTCTCAAAGTGCTGGGATTATAGGTATGAGCCACTGCACTGGCCTTTGTTTTGAGAGGGAGTCTTGCTCTATCACCAAGGCTGGAGTGCAGTGGGAGACCTCTTAGCACCTTTTTAAAATTTTTTTAAGACGGAGTCTCACTTTGTCGCCCAGGCTGGAGTGCAGTGGTGTGATCTCAGCTCACTGCAAGCTCCGCCTCCCGGGTTCAAGCCATTCTTCTGCCTCAGCCTCCCGAGTAGCTGGAACTACAGTCACCTGCCACCACGCCCGGCTAATTTTTTGTATTTTTAGTAGAGAAGGGGTTTCACCGAGTTAGGATGGTCTCGATCTGCTGACCTTGTGATCTGCCTGCCTCGGCCTCCTAGCACTTTGGGAGGCCGAGGCGGGCAGATCACCTGAGATTGGAGTTTGAGACTAACCTGGCGAACATGGCAAAAACCCCGTCTCTACTGAAAATAAAAAAAATTAGCTGGGTGCAGCAGTTCACGTCTGTAATCCCAGCGCTTTGGGAGGCTAAAGCAGGAGGATCACTTAAGTGATCACTGAGCTTAAGCTCAGGAGTTTGAAACCAGCCTGGGCAACATGGTGAAACCTCGTCTCTACCAAAATGCAAAAATGAGCCGGGCGTGGTGGCGTGTGCCTGTAGTCCCAGCTACTCGGGAGGCTGAGGCAGGAGAATTGCTTGAACCTGGGAAGCAGAGGTTGCAGTGAGTCGAGATCACGCCCCTGCACCCCAGTCTGGACGACAGAGCAAGACTCAGTGTCAAAAAAAAAGAAAAGAAATGCTTGTTCTGGCCAGATGCAATGGCTCACAGCTGTAATCCCAGCACTTTGAGAGGCTGAGGCAGGAGAAGGATCACTTGAGCCCAGGAGTTAGAGACCAGCCTAGGTAACACAGCAAGTCTCCCTCTCTCCAGAAAAATTTAAAAATCAGCTGGACATGGCTGGGGACGGTGGCTCAATCCTGTAATCCCAGCACTTTGGGAAGCCAAGACAGGCAGATCACTTGCGGTCAGGAGTTCAAGACCAGCCTGGCCAATACAGTGAAACCCCGTCTCTACTAAAAATCCAAAAATTAGCCAGGCGTGGTGGCATGAGCCTGTAATTCCAGCTACTTGGGAGGCTGCGGCAGGAGAATTGCTTGAACTTGGGAATTGGAGGTTGCAGTGAGCTGAGATTGTGTTACTGCACTCCAGCCTGGGCGTTGCAATGAGACTCCATTTCAAAAAAAAAAAAGCCAGGCACGGTGGCTCATGCCTGTAATCCGAGCACTTTGGGAGGCCAAGGGCGGATCATGAGGTCAGGAGTTCAAGACCAGTCTGGCCAACATAGTGAAACCCCCTTTCTACTAAAAACACAAAAAGCCGGATGTGGTGGTGTGCGCCTGTAATCCGCTACTCTGGAGGCTGAAGCAGGAGAATTGCGTGAACCTGGGAGGCAGAGGTTGCAGTGAGCCGAGATCGCGCCATTGCACTCCAGCCTGGGCGACAGTGCAAGACACCATCTCAACAAAAAAAAAAAAAAGGAAAAAAAAAAATCGGCTGGGTGTGGTGGTGACCCCCTGTAGTCCCAGTTACTGGGAGGCTGAGAGGCTGAAGTGGGAAGATTGCTTGAGCTGAGGTCAAGGCTGCAGTGAGCTGAGATCCTGCCACTGCACTCCTGCCTAGGGGGTGGTACAAGACCCTTGTCTCAAAGAGGAAAAAAAAAAAAAAGAAAGAAAAATTTATTTTGATTTCTCATTAGAGTATAGGCTCTGAAGGTTCATTTGTGCATATGAGTTATGTATCCTTCACACATAAATATAAGTTTATCTATATTGGCCATGTCTACTGGTCAGACTACTAGAGGCCTACACATGGTGGAATGATGATTTGCTATTTCAGTGAATGGATATATTCCTCACTGTGAACCAGTTATTATTTGGGGGTATTAGTTGCTGCAGTGAGACATCACACCTCTGAAACCATGGGGTGTCTTAGACTTGTTAGAGGGCTTGTTATACCATTTGGACTTGTGGCTGGCGATTTTGGGGAGGGTCCAAGGACAGGGGTGTGTTTTAGATTGGGTGTTGTACTAACGCAGGGGCAACTCAGAGATTATTTTAACAATTTTAGGTTGGGTGTGGTGGCTCATGCCTGTAATCCCAGCACTCTGGGAGACCGAGGCAGGCGGATCACTTGAGGTCAGGAGTTTGAGATCAGCCTTGCCAACCTGGTGAAACCCCATCTCTACTAGGTGGCAGGTGCCTGTAATCCCAACTTGGGAGGCTGAGGCAGGAGAATTGCTTAAACCTGGGAGGCGGAGGTTGCAGTGAGCAGAAATTGTGCCACTTCACTCCAGCCTAGGTGACAGAGCAAGACTCCCCTCTCAAAAAAAAAAAAAAAAAAAAAAAAAAAAAAAAAATTAATCCAGAAAGCAGGAGGAATAGAGAGAACCTAAAGCTGTCATTGGAGAAAAAGCAGTAATTACTCATACTAGCTGAAGAAGGGATGTTTATTCTTCTGTGTGTGTGGTTGTGCAGTGCATTTTTATTTATGCAGAGAAGATTACTGATTGGAATTATTTTCTCCTTCCCTCAGTCACAGAGAGAACTCGTCTGGTATCTTCTGTGAACCTGTTTATGTTCAGGTAATCCAGGCCAGCTACCGTGGGTCTCAGGGCTTTTTTTTTTGGGACAGTGTCTCACTCTTGTTGCCCAGGCTGGAGTGCAATGGCGAGATATCGGCTCACAGCAACCTCCACCTCCCGGGTTCAAGTTTCCTGCCTCAGCCTCCTTAGTAGCTGGGATCACAGGCATGTGCCATCACACCCAGCTAATTTTGTATTTTTAGTAGAGATGGGGTTTCACCATGTAGGCCAGGCTGATCTGGCCTGGCCTCCCAAAGTGTGATCCACCCGCCTCGGCCTCCAAACGTGTTAGGATTACATGCGTAAGCCACTACGCCCGGGCTTTTAATTTTTTTTCTTCGTAATGCTACACCTAACCACATTTAAGTGGCAGGCAAAAGGATATTGCTTAGCTGCTTTGCTACAGAAATGACAACTCTTGGGCAGGGCGCGGTGGCTCACGCCTGTAATCCTAGCACTTTGGGAGGCCGAGGCGAGTGGATCACCTGAGGTCAAGAGTTCGAGACCAGCCTGGCCAAAATAGTAGCTCCCAGCTACTCAGGAGCCTGAGGCAGGAGAATCACTTGAACCCGGGAGGCGGAGGCTGCAGTGAGCCGAGATCGCGACATTGCACTCCAGCCTGGGCAACAAGAAAGAAACTTCGTCTCAAACAAACAAAACAGACAACTTTTGATCCCTGAGGCTGCTAATTCCAACTGTGTGCATGTGCTTAACCAATACCTCCGCACCCAGGCCTGGGAAGCTGGCTGCTTTGTGTAGAGCAAATACAGCAGGCCTGATGTAGCAGGAACTGACCATAACGAACTGGACGCGTATTTCTCCTGCAGCGAAGGTCGTGGTGCTGACAGCCTCTGCCTTGCACTTTGTCCCTGGGAATCAGGCCTGTGGCCAGTCCTGCCTCCTGGAAAGCCGGGGTGCGTGAGAGGACCTGATGCGGAGCGGGACCCCATCCTCTCCGTGTTTCCCCAAGAGCCGGCGGCACAGGCTGCCTGCGCTCCTTAAGCTAGGTCAGTTCTCAGGCCCACAGTTCTCGTTCTGCGGCCCGTTAATTCTCGTTCTCCCGCCCGGAGTTCTGGTTCTCCTAACATCCTCTGCAGAAAACGACCTTCATTTTTCCCTCTTGCGCCGGTCTTGAAGCGGGCGTCCTTTGGGCTCACGTTGCGACGCTCAGCGGCCTCAACCGTCAGCTGCCGCCAGGGCCTCAGGAGCAGTGGCTGGGGCCCGCCCTCCAGCGCCCGGGGTCCTCGGCCCAGCCCTGCTCCCAGCGCGTCACAATGGCGTCGCTGCCCCGCCCCCGGACGCCTGGCCGCGGTCCCAGCCTCCTTCGGTTTCTTGGGGAAGCCGGACTGCGCCGTGTCTTCTAAAGAAGGTTGGGGGAAGAGTCCGGCCAGCGAACAAGAGGGCAGTTGGTAGCAGGGTGGGATGCCTGTGGCGTAGGGACGAGGCCCAGGCAGGCACGCAGCAGCAGCAGGACTTCCGGAAGCGCAGGCAGCGCTCCACCGGGAGGCGCCCGGGACTGGCGCAGGCCCCGCCCCTCGGAGGCCCCGCCCAGGGAGCGCTGCGGCAGTTTCCATGGTGAGATGGTCAACAGGCCCGAAAGTTCCTCAGCCACGGCGACCACCAGGTGCCTCGGGTTCCTCCCTCCTCCGAGAGACCGCCGAGGTGCGGGCTGTAAGAGCGGGAGCGTGGAGCCTCCGAGGCCGAGGTGAGGGGCGGCCGGCGGGCAGGGGCCTCGTCTGAGGTCGAGGGCTGCACACCCAGGGTCGAGCGGGGACCGGGCCCGTTGGGGGTGGGCACAGGATTTGGGATCTGGGAGAGTCGTGGCAGAGACAACCCAGAGGATCCTTGACTCCATGCCGGAGCGGCCAGCCCACCCTAGAGAGGCGAGACAAGGGCAACCAGAAGGAGCCAAGTCTGAGAAAGCACTTCCTCTGGGCATGGATATTGGGAGAGTCCTGGACGAGTGACCCTGGACCTAGGAGGCATGAGAGGTCTACACACAATTGCAAGGATACCTTCGTGATTATTGAGTTGTGGTGAGAAAAGAGGCTCTTTTTAGTTTATTTTTTAAGGCAGTACATTCACATACTCAAGAGTCAGAAACTTGCACAAGGCATTATTACTCAAAACTCCCTTTTCCCAGTTCCTTCTGAGGAAATGGTTTCAAATCTTTGAACTTTTTTCTCCAGAAATTTTATTTCTTTCTCTTACATCGGCAGCTCTTCCCTGTGTTCTTCCTTCATTAGCTTGACTAAGTTTGTATTCTTTGGTCGGAAATATTTGTTTATTTATTTATAAATAGAAACATGGCTATCATTAATATTGGTCAGGCTGGTCTTGAACTCCTGGGCTCAAGTGTTTCTTCTGCTTTAGCTTCCCAAAGTGTGGGGATTACAGGCTGAACCACGGCCTCTCGCCGAAATATTTCTTCATTGATTTCCTTTGCCTCCTAGTCTTACTTTTCTGCTGTGTGTGTGTGTAATAGCCATTTGTTTTTTCTTTCTCCTTTCTAGTCATATCCTTAAATACATTTTGCACTAATTCCTTTTGAAACCTCATCATGGAAAGAACTTGAATTTAGCAGACTAGGGTTGAGTGCAGGCCTTTGTCTTAGCTTCCGTATATATATATTTTTTATTTTTTTATTTTTTATTTTTATTTTTATTTTTTTGAGATGGAGTCTCCCTCTGTCGCCCAGGCTGGAGTGCAGTGGCATGATCTTGGCTCACTACAACCTTCACCTCCTGGATTGAAGCAATTCTCCTACCTCAGCCTCCTAAGTAACTAGGATTTACAGGCACATGCCACCACACCCGGCTAATTTTTGTATTTTTAGTAGAGACAGGGTTTTGCCCTGTTGGCCAGGCTGGTCTCAAACTATTGACCTCAGGTGGTGCACCTGCCTCAGCCCCACAAAGTGCTGAGATTACAGGCGTGAGCCACCGCACCCAGCCCCTGTATGTTAAGAAATATACCTTTGTGTATTGTTGGTAAGAATGTAAAATGGTACAGCAGCTGTGGAAAACAGTATGGCAGTTCCTCAAAAAATTACATAGAGAATTGCCATATGATCCAGCAGTACCATTTCTGGGTCTGTATCCAAGAGAAATGAAAGCAGGGACTCAGTTACTTGTACATTCATGTTCATAGCAGCATTATTTGCAATAGTCAAAAGGTAGAGGTAACCCCAGTGTCCATTGGTAGATGGATAAACAAAATGTGTCATATACAATAGAATATCATTCAGCCTGAGGAAGAAAATCTTGGCTGGATGCAGCGGCTCGTGCTGGTAATCCCAGCACTTTGGGAGGCCAAGTGGGAGGATTGCTTGAGTCCAGGAGTTCCAGACCAGCCTGGGCAACATAGCGAGATCCTGTTTCCACAGAAAATAAAATAAAGAATACAAATGGGCATTGTGGCATGTGCCTGTAGTCCTAGCTACTCTGGAAGCTGAAGTTGAAGGATTACATGCGCTTAGGATGTTTAGGCTTCAGTGAGCCATGGATTGCACTGCTGTACTCCAGCTTGAGTGACAGAGCAAGACTCCATCTGTTCAAAAAATAAAAATAAGATGGCCGGGTGCAGTGGCTAATGCCTGGAATCCCAGCACTTTGGGAGGCCAAGGAGGGCAGATCACCTAAGGTCAGGAGTTCAGCCTGACCAACGTGGTGAAACCCTGTCTCTACTAAAAATACAAAAATTAGTTGGGCGTCGTGGCGGGCGCCTGTAATCCCAGCTACTCAGGAAACTGAGACAGGGAGAATTGCTTGAAACTGAGAGGCGGAGGTTGCAGTGAGCCAAGATTGCACCACTGCACTCTAGCCTGGGTGACAGTGAGACTCCGTCTCAAAAATAAATAAATAAATAAATAAATGAAAATAAAAATAAAAAAATGTTGTCATATGCTGCAACATGGATGAATGTTGACAATATTATGTTAAGTGAAGTAAACCAGTAATGGACAAATACTGCATGATTCCACTTATATGAGAATCTAAAGTAGTCAAATTCACGTAAACAGAAAAGTAGAATGGTGGTTACTAGAGGCTGGGTAAGGAGGAATGGGAAGTTGTTTAATGGGTACAGAGTTTCAGATTTGCAAGATGAAAATGTTCTGGAGATCTGTTTCACAACAATGTGAATCTACTTAAGATTGAACTGTTACACTTTTAAAAGGTTAATTGGCAAGTTTTGTTATTTGTTTCCCAGGCTGGAGTGCAGTGGAGGCATCTCAGCTCACTGCAGCCTTTGCCTGCCTGGCTTAAGCAGTTCTCCCACCTCAGCCTCCAGAGTAGCTGGGATTACAGGCGCCTGCCACCATGCCTGGCTAATTTTTTACATTTTTAGTAGAGGCGGGCTTTTGGCATGTTGGCCAGACTGATCTCGAACTCCTGGCCTCAGGTAATCCGCCCACCTCAGCCTCCCCAAGTGCTGGGATTACAGGTGTGAGCCACTACGTCCTGCCTATATTTCTAATCAAAAGAGTTTAAGGACGGGCACAGTGGCTCACGCCTGTAATCCCAGCACTTTGGGAGTCCGAGGTGGTAGGATCACCTGAGATCAGCAGTTTGAGACCAGCCTGGTCAACGTTGTGAAACCCTATCTGTACCAAAAAATACAAAAATTAGCCCAGCATGGTAATGCCTGCCTGTAGTCCCAGCTACTTGGGAGGCTGATGTGGGAGAATCTCTTGAATCCAGGAGGCAGAGGCAGCAGTGAGCTGAGATTGTGCCACTGCAGTCCAGCCTGGGCAACAGAGTGAGACTCTGTCTCAAAAAAAAAAAAAAAAAAGAAACAGAAGACTACTCTCATATTTATGGTCCTTTGTGTAGTTTCTCCTCATGGCTCCCTCCTTTGCCCCAGGGTAACCACTGTCTTCAACTTTATGCTTGTCAGTTAACTTGCCTTTCTTTATAATTTGACTAAAATTGTTTGTATCCCCCAAAAAAGACATATTGAGTAGTTTTGCATGACCTTGGACTTTTTTTTTTTTTTTTTTTTTTTGAGATAGAGTTGCGCTGTTGCCTAGGCTGGAGTGCAGTAGTGTGATCATAGCTCACTGTAGCCTTGATCTCCTTGGCTCCAGAGATCCTCCCACCTTAGCCTCCCAAGTAGCTGGGATCACAGGTATATGCCACCACACCAGGCTGCGTTTTTTTTTTTTGGTGGAGACAGGGTCTCTCTGTATTGCCCAGGCTGATCTTGAACTCCTGGGCTTAAGCAATCCTTCCACCTCAGCCTCTCAAAGTGCAGGTATCACAGGCGTGAGCCAGGCTGCTCTCAAACTCCTAACCTCAAGTGATCCACCTGGCTTGGCCTCCCAAAGTGCTGGGATTATAGGCATGAGCCACCGCACCAGACCGGTTTGCCTTTTTTTTGTCTTTTTTTTTTTTTTTTTCAGGCAGAGTTTCGCTCTGTCGCCCAGGCTGGAGTGCAGTGGCAGGATCTCAGCTCACCGCAACCTCCGCCTCCCGGGTTCAACCTCCGCCTCTGGGGTTCAAGCAATTCTCCTGTCTCAGCCTTTCTACTAGCTGGGACTATAGGCGCCTGCCACTGTGCCCGGCTAATTTTTTGTATTTTTAGTAGAGATGGGGTTTCACCTTGTTAGTCAGGTTGGTCTCGAACTCCTGACCTCAGGTGATCCACCTGCCTCGTCCTCCTAAAGTGCTGGGATTACAGGCATGAGCCACCGCACCCAGCCAATTTTTGTAAAGACAGGGTTTTGCCATGTTGCCCAGGCTAGTCTCTAACTCCTGAATTCGAGCCGTCCGCCTGCCTTTATTATGAGTGCTGAGATTACAGGCGTGAGCCACTGTGCCACACCGAGCCTCCTTCTCTTGCCTTTTCTTTTGCTCTCATGCTCTTTTTTTTTTTTTTTTTTTTTTTTTTGAGGCAGGGTCTCACTCCATCACCCAGGCAGGAGTTGCACTGGTACGATCTCGGCTCAGTGCAACCCCTGCCTCCTGGGTTCAAGTGATTCTCCTGCCTCAGCCTCCTGAGTAACTTGGATTGTAGGTGCATGCCACTGTGCGTGGCTAATTTTTGTATTTCTGGTTGAGACGGGGTTTCACCATGTTGGCCAGGCACGTCCTGAACTCCTGACCTCAAGTGATCCACCCTCGTCGGCCTACCAAAGTTCTGGGATTACAGGTGTGAGCCGCCATGCCCGGCCTTCCCCTGCCTTTGCATATACATTTTAGAATAAGGTTGTTTATAAAATATCTTGCTGTGGTTGGTCACATAGGCTTATGCCTGTAATCTGAGTGCTTTGGGAGGTAGAGGCGGGAAAATCCAAGTCAGCAGTTCAAGACCAGTCTGGGCAATGTAGCTAACCCTGTCTGTATGAAAACAAATTTTAAATTTAGCTGGATGTGGTGGCACATGCCTGTAGTCCTAGCTACTTGGGACATTGAGGTGTGAGGATTGCTTGAGCTCAGAAGTTCGAGGTTATAGTGAGCTATGATAACGCCACTGCACTGTACCCTAGCCTGGGCTACAGACGGAGAGACCCTGTCTCCAAAAAAAAAAAAAAAAAAAAAAAAAAAAAACTCTGCTGTGAATTTGATAGGAAAAAGGTTACATTTATATATTGTTTTGGAATTTTGGAGAGCATTGACATCTTTATTATATTGAGTCTTTTAATGCATTAACATAGTACATCTCTTCATTTGCTTAGATTTTCCTGAATTTATTTCGTAAGCATTTTGTAGTATTCAGGGTATAAGTTGTGTTCAGCGTACAAGTCTGATATGTATTTGTTAGATTTATAGCTAAGTGTGTTTGCTTCGACAGCACATATACTAAAATTGGAATGATACAGAGATTAGCAATTTAAAGTATTTTTAAAATTTATAGCTTAGTAATTTTTTCAGTTATTACAAATGGTGTTTTATTTTTAATTTAGGTGTCCATGTTTTATTGCTAATATATAGACATACAGTTGATTTTTTAGTTGAGCTTATGTTCTATGACCTTTCTAAACTTACTTGTTCTAGCTTTTTTTTTTTTTTTTTTTTTGAGACAGAGGTTTGCTCTTGTCGCCCAGGCTGGAGGGCAGTGGCGCGATCTCTGCTCACTGCAACCTCTGCCTCCCGAATTCAAGCAGTTCTCCTGCCTCAGCCTCCCAAGTAGCTGGGATTATAGGCACCCACCACCACACCTGGCTAGTTTTTATATTTTTAGGAGAGACGAGGTTTCACCATGTTAGCCAGGCTGGTCTCAAACTCCTGACGTCAGGTGATCCACCCACCTTGGCCTTCCAAAGTGCTGGGATGACAGGCATGAGCTACCCTGCTTGGCCTAGTTTTTTTTTTTTTTTTTTGAGACGGAGTTTCTCAGGCTGGAGTGCAATGGCGTGATCTCAGCTCACCACAAGCTCCACCTCCCAGGTTCAAACAATTCTCCTGCTTCAGCCTCTTGAGTAGCTGGGGTTACAGGTATGCATCACCATGTGCAGAGACAGGGTTTCCCCATGTTGGTCAAGCTGGTCTTGAACTCCCGACCTGAGGTGATCCATCTGCCTTGGCCTCCCAAAGTGCTGGGATTACAGGCGTGAGCCACTGTGTCTGGCTGGTTTTTTTGTTTTTTGTTTTGTTTTGAGATGGAGTCTTGCTGTCACCTAGACTGGAGTGCAATGGAGTGATCACAGCTCACTGCAACCTCCCCCTACCAGGTTCAAGCAATTCTCCTGCCTCAGCCTCCCAAGTAGCTGGGATTATAGGCACATGCCACTGTGCCCGGCTGATTTTTGTATTTTTAGTAGAGACGAGGTTTCACCATGTTGGCCAGGCTGGTCTCGAACTCCTGACCTCAGGTAGTCCACCTGCCTCAGCCTCCGAAAGTGCTGGGATTACAGGAGTGAGCCACCGCGCCTGGCCCGTTTTTTTTTTTTTAATCAGTTTTTTTTTGTAGAGATGGAAGTCTCACTATGTCTCCCAGGCTGGTCTCAAACTCCTAGGCTCAAGCAATTCCCCCGAGCTCAGCCTCCCAAAGTGTTGGGAGTACAGACATGAACCACTGCACCTAGTGGAGGAGTTGTCTTTTTGTATATTGCTTGAATTTTTTTTTTTTTTTTGAGACAGAGTCTTGCTGTCACCCAGACTGGAGTGCAATGGCATGATCTTGGCTCAATGCAACCTCTGCCTCAGCCTCCCGAGTAGCTGGGACTACAGGTGTGCACCACCACGCCCGGCTAATTTTTTGTGTTTTTAGTAGAGACGGGGTTTCACCATGTTAGCCAGGATGGTCTCCATCTCCTGACCTTGTGATCCGCCCATCTTGGCCTCCCAAAGTGCTGAGATTACAGGCGTGAGCCACCGCACCCAGCCTTTAAAAGTTTTCTAACAAAGCTCCTTCTCTCCTTGTCCTTTGGCTAGAAAGTGATGGCTCTCCTTAGGCTTTTAAAATCTGTACCCATTGATGTTTTCAGGTTGCTGGCTTCTCTAACATCTAGTCTGGAATATGTGAGGCAAAAAGAATACCTAGTGAACCTAGCACCGTGTCATTCTTTGAGTTCCAAGATCCTGTGCTGGTCTGCCATTTTCTACCTTTCAGTCCATATCATGTTTATTTATATATACAATTTCCAGGGTGTTTAGCTTTACTTAATTGGAGGAGTATGAAGCAGTACCCTGAACTGGAAGTGTTACTTTCATTTTTGAAAGACATTTTTGTTGCCGGGTGTGGTGGTTCACGCCTGTAATCCCAGCACTTTGGGAGGCCCAGGTGGGTGGATCACGAGATCAGGAGATTGAGACCATCCTGGCTAAGACGGTGAAACCCCGTCTCTACTAAAAGTACTAAGAATTAGCTGGGTGTGGTGGTGGGCACCTATAGTCCCAGCTACTGGGGAGGCTGAGGCAGGAGAATGGTGTGAACCCGGGAGGCGGAGCTTGCAGTGAGCCGAGATCATGCCACTGCACTCCAGCCTGGGCAACAGAGTGAGACTCCATCTCAAAAAAAAAAAAAAAAATTTTGCTAATCTCTAGAATTAGATTTTGAGTTTTTCTTTCAATATTTTAAAGATTCATTCCATTGTCGTCTTTTTTTTTTTTTTTTTTAAGAGATAAGGCCTTGCCGTGTTGCTCAGCTGGAGTGCAGTGGCACAATCATAGATCATTGTAGCCTTGAACTCCTGGACTCATGTAAGCTTCCCACTGCAGCCTCCTGAGTAGCTGGGACAACAGACACTTGTCACCATGCCCAGCTATTTTTGTAGAGACCAGGTCTTACTATGTTGCCCAGGCTAGTGTTGAACTCTTGGACTCAAGCAATCCTCTTATCTCGGCCTCCCAGTGCACTGGAATTACAGGGATGAGCCATCAGCTCTGATTTAAGATTTTAAAATCACTTGTTTTAAGCAATTTGATTATTTGACGTTCCCTGGTATCATTTCCTTCATGTTCCTTTGTTTAGGTTTCATTGAACTTCTTGGAATTATAGGTTTACAGGCTGTTGTTTTTTGTTTGTTTTAGATTGGGTTTCACGCTGTCACCCAGGCTGGAGTGGCATGATCTCAGCTCACTGCAACCTCTGCCTCAGGGCTCAGGTCAGCCTGTCATCTCAGCATCCCAAGTAGCTGGGACCACAGGCGCACACCACCACTCCAGGCTAATTTTTTTATGTTTTTGGTAGAGATCGGGTTTCACCATGTTGCCCAAGCTGGTCTTGAACTCCTGAACTCAAGTGATCCCCCTGCCTCGGCGTCCCAGGCAGTGCTGGGATTACAGGTGTGAGCCACTGCACCTGGCCTTAGATTTATGGGTTTTTATTTTAAGGGTGGAAAGATTTAGGCCATCATCTCTTCAAATATTTTTTCTGCCCACAACCCCCCATCCTCCTTCCAGTTATGTGTATCTTAGGCTGCTTTATTTATTTATTTATTTTATTTTTATTTTTATTTTGGAGATGGAGTCTCACTCTGTGGCCCAAGCTGGAGTGTGGTGGCTTGATCTCAGCTCACTGCAACCTCTGCCTCCTGGGGGGTTCAAGAGATTCTCCTGCCTCAGCCTTCCGAGTAGGATTACAGGCACGTGCCACCACGCCTAGCTAATTTTTGTATTTTTAGTAGAGACAGGGTTTCACCATATTGGCCAGGCTAGTCTCAAACTCCTGACCTCAAGTGATTCACCCGCCTCAGCCTCCCAAAGTGCTGGGATTACAGGCGTGAGCCACCATGCCCAGCTTTCTTAGGCTGCTCTAAACCATCGCATAGCTCAGTGATGTTCTTTTCATTGTTTTGGATTTTTTTTCAGAAGTGAACTTAGTTGCCTTCAAGTTCAATTATCTTTTCTTCTCTAATATCTAATCTGCTGTTCATTTCATTCAGTGTATTTTTCATCTCAAACATGGTTTTCATTTTCAGAATTTTTTTTTTTTCTTTAGAGACGAGATCTTGCTAGGTTGTGCGGGCTGGTACCGAATTCCTGGGCTCAGGCAATCTTCTCACCTCAGCCTTCTAAAGTGCTGGGATTATAGGTGTGAGTCACCACACCTGGCCCATTTTCAGAATTTTGAGTGGATGTTTTTATATCTTTCCTATACTGTAATTCTCATTGTAGGTCGTGTTTTCTTGTCTGTTTGCATGCCTGGTATCTTATTGTATGTTAGGCATTGTGAATTTTACTTTTTGGATGCGGGATATTTTTGTATTCCTGTGAATCTTCTTGAGCTTTATTCTGGGATATAGTTAAGTTACCTGAAAACAGTTTGTTCTCTATGGTTTTTGTCTTTTTAGGATTATTAGGCAGGTCCAGGGCATTGCTCATTCTGGGGCGAATTATTCCTCACTTCCAGGCTAGATCTTCCTGAGTACTTTACCCAGTGGACCATGAATTATGACATTTTCTTTTCTTTTCTTTCCTTTCCTTCCCTTCCCTTCCCTTCCTTTCCCTTTCCCTTTCCCTTTCCCTTCCTTCTTTTCTTGAGACAGAGTCTTACTCTGTTGCCCAGGCTGGAGTGCAGTGGCACGATCTTAGCTCACTGCAACCTCTGCCTCCCAGGTTCAAGCGATTCTCCTGCCTCATCCTCCTGAGAGCTGGGATTACAGGCATTTGCCACCATGCCCAGCTAATTTTTGTATTTTTAGTAGAGACAGGGTTTCACTATGTTGGCCAGGCTAGTCTTGAACTCCTGACCTCACTCAAGCGATCTGCCCGCCTCGGCCTCCCAAAGTGCTGGGATTACAGGCGTGAGCCACCACACGCAGCCTAAATTATGACATTTCTAATCTGTCTGGTAGGAACAGGCACTATTCCATGAGCACTGGGCACTGTTTCCTCTGATGTTTTTAGATGGTTCTTTTGCCAGATGTGGGTAATGTCCTTATACTCATGTGCTGATCAATATACTGCTGAACTCTCAAGGGGTACACTGCAGGTCTCTGAGGTTTTCTGTCCATGCAGCTCTTTCTTCTCTGGTGCTGTGTTCTGTGAGTTCTAGCTGCCTGTGTCTCCCCAGACTATCAAATCTATCTTTTCAACTCAAGGAGTCTGCCAGGCTCTGCGTTAGTTATTTTTCCTTGTAGCACATTCTATAAACTACCCAAGTCAGTAAGCTGGGGCACTTGTAGGACTCATCTCATTTGTTTCCTGTCTCTCAGGGATTCCTCTTTGTTGTCTGATGGTCAGGGTCTTGGAAACTGTTTTTATCCTTGTATTTTGTCAAAAAAAATTTTTTTTTCAGGTGTAATCTGGTCTGTTACTCAATTCGTCTTGCGCAGAAGTGGAGAATTGAAGATGGGGCATCAAGCATTCATTTAATCTCTTATTGAATTCTAATAATAAAAGTACAGTTGACCCTTAAACAACATGGGTTTGACCTGTGTGGGTCCATGTATATGTGGACTTTTTTCTTTTTTAAAGAGACGGGGTTGGCTGGGCACGGTGGCTCTCACCTGTAATCCCAGCACATTGGGAGGCCGAGGCGGGTGGATCACTTGAGGCCAGGAGTTTGAGACTGACCTGGTCAACATGGCGAAACCCCATCTCTACTAAAAATATAAAAAATTAGCTGGGCGCGTGGCACACACCTGTAGTCCCAGCTATCGGGAAGGCTAAGGCAGGAGAATCACTTGAACCTTGGAGGTGGAGGTTGCAGTGAGCCAAGATCATGCCACTACACTCCAGCCTAGGTGACAGGAAGACTCCATTTCGAAAAAATAAATATATAAAAATTAAAAAAATGAGCTGGGCATTGTGGCGGATGCCCATAGTACCAGCTACTGGGGAGGATGAAGCAGGAGGATCACTTGAGCCAGAGAGGCTGTAGTGAGCTATGATTGCATCATTGCACTCCAGGCTGGGTGACAGAATAAGAACCTGTCTATGTAAAAAATAAAAAAAGCCGGGCACAGAGGCTGATGCCTGTAATCCCAGCACTTTGGGAGGCTGAGGCGGGCAGATCACCTGAGGTCAGGAGTTCAAGACTAGCCTGGGCAACATGGTGAAACCCTGTCTCTACTAAAATACAAAAATTTAGGGTGTGGCAGCATGTGCCTGTAGTCCCAGCTACCCTGGAGGCTGAGGCAGGAGAGTCGCTTGAACCTGGGAGGTGGAGGTTGCAGTGAGCCAAGATTGTGTCCCTGCACTCCAGCCTCAGTGACAGAGCAAGACTCTGTCTCCAAAAAAAAAGTCAACTGTATATCTAATGGTACTGAAAAGAGAGAAACCACAAGACCCTGGTATATATTGACATACACAAGTCACAGAGAATAGAAATGTACTGGATGTTGAAGCACAGTGATGCGTATGTTATTAGTCAAGTCAGCTCACTATTTAAAGCTAATTTCATAGGAAAATTCTACTTAATTCAGTCTAACATTATGTAAGTAACCAAGGAACAGTTAACAGCTGTGTTACAGAAGTGGAACTGTGCGCTTGTGAAATCAGTATTTAAAAAAAATTCCTTTTCAGTATTTTGTAATGCTTCGACATGCATTTTGAGCTTATTTCTGTTTATGTTGTTGTAATGTTCCTCAGCAGTTAACATCTATTGAAGCTTTTTTTTGTTTGTTTGTTTTAATGAGACTGAGTCTCACTCTGTTGCCCAGTCTGGAGTGCAGTGGCACAATTTCAGCTCACTGTAACTTCCACCTCCTGGGTTCAAGCGATTTTCCTGCCTCAGCCTCCCAAGTAGCTCAGATTACAGGCACCCGCCACCACGCCTGGCTAATTTTTATATTATTAGTAGAGATGGGGTTTCCCCATATTGGCCAGACTGGTCTTGAACTCCTGACCTCAGGTGATCCACCTGCCTCGGCCTCCCAAAGTGCTGTGATTATGGGTGTGAGCCACCATGCCAGGCCTGAATGTTTACTTTTAATTTTAATCTAAGTTTTAATTTAAATACTGATACTTGATTCAGTTATTGGAGAACTTTTTTTTTTTGAGACGTAGTTTTGCTCTTTTTGCCCGGGCTGGAGTGCAATGGCGTGATCTTGGCTCACTGCAACCTCCACCTCTCAGGTTCAAGTGATTCTCCTGCATCAGCCTCCCAAGTAGCTGGGATTTTTTTGGCATGTGCCACCACGCCTGGCTGATTTTGTATTTTTAGTAGATACAGGGTTTCTCCATGTTGGTCAGATTGGTCTCGAACTCCCAACCTCAGGTGATTGTCCGACTTGGCCTCCCAAATGCTGGGATTACAGGCGTGAGCCACCAAGCCTGGCCTCTTTTTTTTTTTTTTTTTGAGACGGAGTCTCACTCTGTTGCCCAGGCTGGAGTGCAATGGCAAGATCACCAACCTTTGCGGAGACCTCAAAGGTTGAGGTCACCGCAACCTCTGCCTCCTGGGTTCAAGTGATTCTCCTGCCTCAGTCTCCTGAGTATCTGTGATTACAGGAGTGTGCTACCACACCTGGCTAGTTTTTTGTATTTTTAGTAGAGACGGGGTTTCACCAGGTTGGCCAGGCTGGTCTTGAACTCCTGATCTCAGGTGATCTGCCCGCCTTGGCCTCTCAAAGTGCTGGGATTATTGGTGTGAGCCACCATGCCCAGCTGGAAAGCTTTTAAGTGCCCAGAATAATTTGGGTATGTGAATGCCTGTTTATCCATAGTCAATTTAATAAAATCTAATTATAGATCAAGTATTTCTGATGAAAATTTAGCATCCAAATTTAAATGGCTGTTAAGTGTAAAATAACAGTAGATATCAACGATTTAGAAGAAAAAGAAGCCTTGACATCTCTTATTTCCTCATCTCTAAAGGGATAACACTTGCACTATGGTGATCCTACTAGTAATACATTTGGAGCCACGTTGTAAACTTCAAAGTTTGCAACATTATTATTATTTTTATTATTATTATTATTTTTTTGAGATGGAGTTTTGCTCTTCTTGCCCAGGCTGGAGTGCAATGGCGTGATCTGGGCTCACTGCAACCTCCATCTACCAGGTTCAAGCAATTCTCCTGCCCCAGCCTCCCTAGTAGCTGGGATTACAGGCCTGTGCCACCACACCCAGCTAATTTTGTATTTTTAGTAGAGATGGGGTTTCTCCATGTTGGTCAGGCTGGTCTTGAACTCCTGACATCAGGGGATACGCCCGCCTCGGCCTCCCAACGTGCTGGGATTACAGGCGTGAGCCACTGCGCCTGGCCAAAGTTTGCACCATCATTATTATTATTATCATTTTTCTTTTGAGATGGAGCTTTGCTCTTATTGCCCAGGCTGGAGTACAGTGGCGTGATCTCGGCTCACTGCAGCCTCCATCTTCCGGGTTCAAGCGATTCTGCTGCCTCAGCTTCCTGAGTAGCTGGGATTACATGCATGGGCCACCATGCGCAGCTGATTTTGTATTTTTAGTAGAGACAGGGTTTCTCCATGTTGGTCAGGCTAGTCTCGAACTCCTGACCTCAGGTGATCCTCCCACCTCAGCTCGCAAAGTGCTGGGATTACAGGCGTGAGCCACTGCACCTGGCCAGTTTGCACCATTATAGGAGCACGTGCAAAGCCTGCCAACTGATAGTAGGGTGGAAAAGAAGAGGACAAGTAGAAGAGAGTTCCTATACCACAAAGTAAACTTCGCTGGCTCTGCGAGGAGCAGGAAACCTGCATGATGAGAACAGGGACTGGGTGGCACTGCAGGAAATGCTCAATTCCAGTTTCACTTCCTGTGTTACTACTTTTTCTTTGCTGCAATTTCATTTTTGTTGGCCAATCTCTTTTAATTTTCCATTTTTTGTATGTTCTATGTAAATGTAATTTTTATGAACTAGAGAGTCTGACTTCATATGTGATCTTTGACTACCGACAGCTTTTAAGCCCCACCTCTTCCCGCCCCTTCTGTCCCACACCTGGATGACTGATTCGAAAGCCCAGGTGCTTCCTCCTTTGGCTCTAAAGGCAAGTGCAAGCCACACAGGCCCCAGCATGTGCACTGGAGCCTTCACTTCTGCCCCACTCCTTGACCTTAATAACACCCAAAGCCAGTCTCTCCTCCCTGCTCTCAAGCCATTTTTTTTCTTCTTTTTCTTCTTCTGGAGACAGGGTCTTATTGTGTCGCCCAGGCTGGAGTGTAGGGCCATGATCACAGCTCACTGCAGCCTAGACCTCTGGGCTCAGGCGATCCTTCCAGCTCAGCCTCCCCAGTAGCTGGAACCACAGGGGTGTGCCACCATGCCTGGCTAATTTTTAAATTTTTTTTGGAGAGATGACGAGTGCCACTATGTTGCCCAGGCTGGTCTCAAAACTCCTGGGCTCAAGTGATCCTCTCTTGGTTTGGCCTCCCAAAATGCTGGGGTTACAGGCGTGAGCCGTTGCACCCAGACTCAAGCTATTTTTGAACCTATTTGGGATTCATCCCTGTTCTCCCCCAGAAAGCCTCATGTGAGTCATAAGCCTTTACATATTCTCTCTGTGCATGTGGGGCTGTCACCAGTTTTTTTTTTTTTTTTTTTTTTTTTTGAGACAGAGTCTCGCTCTGTCGCCCAGGCTGGAGTGCAGTGGCGCAATCTTGGCTCCCTGCAAGCTCCGCCTCCCGGGTTTATGCCATTCTCCTGCCTCAGCCTCCCGAGTAGCTGGGACTACAGGCGCCCGCCACCTCGCCCGGCTAGTTTTCTGTATTTTTTTAGTAGAGACAGGGTTTCACCATGTTAGCCAGGATGGTCTCGATCTCCTGACCTTGTGATCCGCCCGTCTCGGCCTCCCAAAGTGCTGGGATTACAGGCTTGAGCCACCGCGCCCGGCCCGAAAACATTTTATTATTAACTACTGACAGTAGGGGAAATTGGGCTTTTTTTCTTTTTTTGATGGTTGGATATTTTACATCTTTTTTCCATTTTCTTCCCTTTTTTTTTTTTTTTTCCCCAAATACTCTCCACTGAATATAGTCTATTGGTGATTTTAAAGGGGGAATGAGGGAGTATGGAGGGGTATGAGTACGGGCTCAGTAGAGTTGCGGATATGAAAAATTACAAGGGACCAGTGTAAATGTGATGAGGCCAGTGATGTCTGCCTGCTGGCAGTGATCAAAGTTAGGATTCTATCCTCCCACAGAGACCAGGAGACAGAGGCCTTATCTTTCCCAATCACTACATTTCAAAGCAGTGGCTCCTCGAGGAAGTAGTGTTCCTTGAGAAAGACACTTCTGAGCTGTAGGAGATACACACATGCATACACATACACAACATGTGTATCACATAAACATCTCAAAGGGACAGAGGAAAGATTCATAATTGTAAGTCCTTTTTACTAAATGCTGTAAGAGAGGGCGGTCAGAGGCCTATGGTCCGATGTTGGCAAGAACAGTAAGTTATTCTGGCAGCACTGAGATTTCTCAGGCAGGCAGTTCAATGGTGGGGACTGGGGTCATCCTGGGAACACAGGCTATGCTGCTAGAAGCCGTGCCAATTTGTCTCTCAGTGCAGAGTTTCAGATGGAGTTATATGGGGAGAGTTCTGCAGTTCTCAGTAACCACAACATTGTATATCACTGGAAGATGAAGCCCACACAACTACAGATGTTACTGTTTCTGAGTGAGCTGAATAATAAACTTACAGTGAGCAGTCACCAACAGACAGAAGTGATGTGACTGGTTACTGATCATGACATGCATTTGTTTTTTTTTTTTTTGGTTTTGTTTTTTACATGCATTTGTTATTAATATAATGATGTGTAGACTGAAGAGCTAGCAGCCAAGCCTGCACTTTATGTGAAGACTCACAGTTAATATACTGTGTACTTGAAATTTGAGTTGTGTTGTTGGGGGACTCGTGTTATTAAATCATGGTGACTGCAATTTGTGCGTATTAGAACTGTACAAAGCAAGGGTTGCCTGATGAGTATAATGCAATGCTCTCATGTTTTATGGGAATTTATACAGATTTAAAACAATATGAATAAATATTTGAAAGTTGGATGTTATGCACAAGGTTTGAAATAATGCAATTCTTTTAATATTTTAAAAAATTGTTAGGACTCAGATTTTCTTTATGTCTTCTTTTTTTTTTTTAGGGACGGAGTCTTGCTTTGTCGCCCAGGCTGAAGTAGAGTGCAGTGGCACGATCTCAGCTCGTTGCAATCTCCACCTCCTGGGTTGAGGCAGTTCTTCTGCTCAGCCTCCCGAGTAGCTGAGAATACAGGTGCACGCCATCACGCCTGGCTCATTTTTTGTGTTTTAGTAGAGATAGGGTTTCACCATGTTGCCCAGGCTGGTCTCAAACTCCTGAGCTCAGGCAATCCTCCCGCCTCAGCCTCCCAAAGTGGTAGGATTACAGGCGTGAGCCACTGCGCCTGGCCCTGGACTCACAGATTTTCAAAATACTTTTGAACAGTAAGCCGAGGACAGTGTTTATTATGACTATACTGGTCTCCTTTCACTAGCTTACAAAATTTAACTCCATCACTTGTCAGTCTCCTACAAATGCCATCTGTGTGCTTTGAAGCTTGTGAATGATCTGATTTGTGCTATTTTAATATTCAATGTTGTTGAAAAATCGTTTTTAAACCAAGTAATGCAAAAATTAATTTAGTGTAACATTAATGCTTGTGCTGTAAAACATGCTGGAAAATCGATAGCTCTGGAATAAACTTTGGATTTTTAATTAAAATTGATTTTGATGTACTTGATGCAGTTAAATTAGTAGAGACTAGTCTGAAAAACTGAGAAAAGATAAAGCAGAATTAAAACAAAATTTCCCTTATTCGTAGAACCATGTCAAGAATGCATTCTCTCTACACCTATTCCAGTGGGAACATTAGTACTTGATTATGCAGGGAGTGAATCATGCCAAGTCTTCACATACACATTGCTTCCATCACTGCTGTGCAGTGAGCCCTGACTGTGCCCCTGCACTCCAGCCGGGGCAACAGAGCCAGACCTTGTCTCAAAAAAAGTCCTCTACGGGATACGAGGCTGTGTGTGATAGTCTTTTTCTTTTAGTTTGCACTTTTATTCACCCCCAAATTCTGTGTATTGCAAGTAAGTCTCAAATTTTGAGAAGCGAGCACCAGCCCATTGGCATTGTGATTACGGCCGCACCACAAAACCGCTTTGCTTTCCGTAAGAATCCATGCGCCACGGGCTCGTTCGACTTTCCATGCCTGAGGTGCAGGCGTCCTTTGCGGTCTTTTGTCTGCGTCCGGGTCACCGCCTGACGCGCCCCCGCCCGGCTGGAGGACGCAGCTCGGGGCGGGGCGAGGCGAGGGTTCGTAGCGGAGCCTGACGGGAAACGGCCCCTCTAAGTCCGCGGCGCGAGTCACGCCTGTGACAGCGACGGGCACTGCCGCGCATGCGCGGCCCATTTCCCGTAGTGGCAGAGCTGGGCCGTGGTCGGGTCGCCTGTGGGGTCAAAGAGCACGCAGAGCCCGCGGGAGGGCGGGGCCGCGGCCTTGGTCCTTTCGTGCATAGGAGACAGCGCGCCAGGCTGGCAGTCGGTCATGGCGGCATTTGCCGCTCTTGTGCCGACGCTACTGCGCACCCTAGTGGGGACTACGGGGACGCTTCGCGCTCCAGAAGGGAGGCGGGCACCGCCCGCTCTAGCACAGCCTGGGAGCTGGACCTTGGGGCTCACCGCTCTGCCTGCCCACTAAAAGCCCATGCGGCGGAAGTCCAGCGTTGCATCCTTACAGCACTGAGCGCCAGACATCGTTGCCAAGTATAATGCCAGCTCCGTTTTATGCTGGGGCACTCGTAGTCAGGGTTTGTGGGCCCGCATTTAATAATGGAGGGCCCCGGGCCTTGTCTGAACCGTCCAGCCAGTGTGTCCTCAGTCGTCTTGGTTGGGTTTTTGAAGGACCAACCCGAGATTCTGGGGCACAGGGAGTCCCAAGACTTAGGGCCCTGATGTAAGCCCCAAATAAAATGATTTTGGCCCCTAGGGCCAGTTCCTAATTTCTGAAAACAGAGCAGCACTTTTGAGGTAGAGGAAGCATGGCCCACCTGAATGGAAACCTCTCACCAGAGTTTTCACAGCAGCAGAGGACGAGGCTGAGAAAGAACACGACCCAGATTTGCACGGAGAGATGCAATATGTAATGCTTGTGCTCCACAAGCCATCCCAGCTGACTCAACGGGAGTTTTGCTCCAGCTGTCAGGTGAGCTGGGCCTAAGGCTAGGGTCAGCCTTGCCCAGGAAATGTCTCTCCATCTTCAGGGTTGAGAGAACCTGGTTGGGAGGGAAAGAAATGCTACCTACTTCTAAGAAAATTATTTTTCTTTTTCTTTTGAGATAGAGTGTCACTGTGTCTCCCAGGCTGGAGTGCAGTGGCGCGATCTTGGCTCACTGTATTCTCCTGCCTCAGCCTCCCGAGTAGCTGAGATTACAGGCGCGTGACACCACGCCTGGCTAATTTTTGTATTTTTGTTTTTTTTTTTTTTTTTTTTTTTTTGAGAGAGTCTCGCTCTGTCACCCAGGCTGGAGTGCTGTGGCCGGATCTCAGCTCACTGCAAGCTCCGCCTCCTGGGTTCACGCCATTCTCCTGCCTCAGCCTCCCGGGTAGCTGGGACTACAGGCGCCGCCACCTCGCCCGTCTAGTTTTTTGTATTTTTTAGTAGAGACGGGGTTTCACCGTGTTAGCCAGGATGGTCTCGATCTCCTGACCTTGTGATCCGCCCGTCTCGGCCTCCCAAAGTGCTGGGATTACAGGCTTGAGCCACCGCACCCGGCCTCTAATTTTTGTATTTTTAGTAGAGACAGGTTTTCACCATGTTGGCCAGGTTGGTCTCGAACTCCTGACCTCAGGTGATTCCCGCGCCTCCGCCTCCCAAAGTACTGGGATTACAGGCGTGAGCCACCACTCCTGGCCAAGAAAATTCTGTCTTAAACACCCCAACGGCCTTTGAATTTTTCTGAATTATCTACTCTTTCCAGATCCTGAGATCCCCTGCTATGCCCGTTACCACAGTGGCCTTGAGAGATGTGGGTGCTTCCACCATGCTTACTCAGAAAGTAGAGCAGGAAACAGCTTCCTGGATTACTAATTTCTGCCTGACATGAAAGATGAAAACCACTGAACTCCAGAGGGGTGAATGAATGTCCAGGTCATCCCATTCATTAGCTATTCCAGAGGCTGAGGCAGGAGAATCCCTTGAGCTCGGAAGGCGGAGGTTGTAGCGAGCTGAGATAGAGCCACTGCACTCCAGCCTGGGTGACAAGAGTGAGACTCCATCTCAAAAAAAAAAAAAAAAAAAAAAAAAAAAAGGCCTAGCGTGGTGGTGGTGGCTCATGCCTGTAATCCCATCACTTTGGGAGGCCCGGGGGGGATCACAAGGTCAGGAGTTCGAGACCAGCCTGGCCAACATAGTGAAATCCCGTCTCTACTGAAAATACAAACAATAGCTGGGCATGGTGGTGCATACCTGTAATCCCAGCTACTCCAGAGGCTGAGGCAGGAGAATCGCCTAAACCCGGGAGGTGGAGGTTGCAGTGAGCTGAGATCGCGTCACTGCACTCCAGCCTGGGCGACAGAACAAGACTCCATCTTGGGAAAAAAGAAAAGAATTTCTCATGAGACAGCTTGAACGTGCGAGTTGGAGGTTGCAGTGAGCCGAGATCATGCCGCTGAACTCCAGCCTGGGCAACAGGGAGACTCCGCCTTAATTAAAAAAAAAAAAAAATTCCTCATGAGACATTAAGAGTTACAGCTCTTTGCTGGGCGCGGTAATCCCAGCACTTTGGGAGGCTGAGGCGGGCGGATCACGAGGTCAGGAGCTCGAGACCTTCCTGGCTAACACGGTGAAACCCCATCTCTACTAAAAATACAAAAAATTAGCCAGGCGTGGTGGCAGGCGCCTGTAGTCCCAGCTACTCGGCAGGCTGAGGCAGGCGAATGGGGTGAACCCGGGAGGCGGAGCTTGCAGTGAGCCGAGAACCCTCCACTGCACTCCAACCTTGGCAACCGAACTAGACTCAAAAGAGTTACGGCTCTTAGAATTTGTCTAGCAGGCTTTCCAGTTTTTGCCAGTGTGAACCCAAAATATCTGAGATGGGCCTCAGTTAATTTAGAAAGTTTATTTTGCCAAAGTTGAGGACATGCGCCTATGACAGCCTTAGGAGGTCCTGATCAGACATGCACCAGTGTGGGCAGAGCACACTTTGGTTTCATACATTTTAGGGAGACTTGAGACATCAATCAGTATATGTAAGATGAACATTGGTTCAGTCCGGAAAGACAGGACAACTGGAAGCAAAGGTGGGACAACTTGGAGGGCAGGTGGCTTCCGGGACCTTAGGTAGGTAAGAGACAAATAGTTGCATTCTTTTGAGTTTCTGATTAGCCTCTTCAAAGGAGGCAATCAGTTTTACATTTATCTCAGTGAGCAAAGGGGTGATTTTAAATACAATGAGAGGTAGGTTTGCCCTTGGCAGTCCCAGCTTGACTTTTCTCTTTAGCTTAGTGATTTTGGTGCCCCGAGATTTATTTTCCTTTCACACTGGAAAGCCCCTTAAAAAAAAAAAGAAAAGAGTTATTGGCATTGAAGTCTAAAAAACATTCTTTTTCCAGTTTTCCTGTAGATGGCTTAGTAGACAGTCAGTCTTCAGTCTTTCAATGAGTACCAGAAATCAGTGCAGTCTGCTGCCTGTAATTGAGTACTTCGTGCGGGTGGAGTACTCCAGTCAGTGCGTTTCTAGGGATGGAGGCACCTTGGTCCCATAGACCTCTTGCTGATGGTCCTGCTTGATCCAGGCATAGAAGCTGAGATAGCTGCATGAAAGAATGGATTATATCACCTTCAGATAAACTCCTTAAATGTATGTATAGATTGTACAACAGCAAGGTTAAAGCTGTATTTTCTGGCAAGTATCTCCACGTTTCCCTTTCTCATTTTGAACAACATGACTTGCTGGTTCTGCCTGGTAGGGGTATCCAAATGTCATGGGTACTTTAGTGCTTGCCTTAATTGAGCATTCTGTCCAGTTGATGCTCATGTTTAATCTCCCTAGAATGTCTTCTCAGTTGGTTTCTGATCTATTCTTCCTCCGTGATTATTTTCTGTCTTGTCCGTGAAGTCTTCTTCCTCTTCCTGCCTCTCGTTATTGCTGTTTCCAAGGTATCCAGTCTCTCTCTTCCTCTCTCTCTCTCTGTCTCTCTTTCTCTCTCTTCTTTTCTTTTCTTTCTTTCTTTTTTTTTAGGCATAGTCTCACTTTGTCACCCAGGCTAGAGTGCAGTGGCATGGTCTTGGCTCACTTCATCCTCCGCCTCCCAGGTTCAAGTGACGCTCCTGCCTCAGCCTCCCAAGTAGCTGGGACTACAGGCGTATGCTACTACACCCAGCTAATTTTTGCACTTTTAGTAGAGATGGGGTTTCGCCATGTTGGCCAGGCTGGTCTCGAACTCCTGACCTCAGGTGATCCACCCACCTTGGTCTCCCAAAATGCTGGGATTACAGGAGTGAGCCACTGCACCTGGCCCTTGGTTTACTGAGACTTTTTATCATCCAGTGGGTACTGAATTTGAACTTTTTAAAAAAAATTTTTAAGTCACGTCTCACTCTGTCACCCAGTCTGGAGTGCAGTGGTGCGATCACAGCTCACTGCAATCCTCTGACTTTAGTCTCCCAGGTAGCTGGAACTACAGGTGCACAGCACAATGCCTGACTAATTTTTTTATTTTTTCTACAGACAGGGTTTTGCCGTGTTGCTCAGGCTGTGAGTTTAATTATTGAGACAGAGTCTCGCTCTGTTGTCCAGGCTGGAGTGCAGTGGCTCAATCTCGGCTCACTGTAAGCTCTACCTCCTGGGTTCACAACATTCTCCTGCCTCAGCCTCCCAAGTAGCTGGGACTACAAGCGCTCGCCACCATGCCTGGCTAATTTTTGTATTTTTAGTAGAGATGGGGTTTCACCGTGTTAGCCAGGATGGTCTCGATCTCCTGACCTCATGATCTGCCTGCCTCGGCCTCCCAAAGTGCTGGGATTACAGGCGTAAGCCACTGCAGCCGGCTGTTTAATTATTATTATTTGTTTTTAGCTAATAGACCAGAAGAATGAATTTAATTATTATTGAGATGATTATATTGTTTTCTTCTTTTTCAGTGGATTGATTGATATTAACCTATGGATCAAGTTAATTTTGTTAATGTTTTGATTTTCTTTTTTTTTTTAAAGCTCTTAGCCAAGTTTAATTGAGAAAGATTCAAAAACACACCTACACAAACTCAATTTTTATTTTTTACTTCAAAAAACAAAGGAACTGAATATGTCTTAAAAGTTTAAATAAAAGAAACTAACAACAAATAGCTGTAGGCTTGCATTAAAATGATAATTTTAAGATACTTTTAAAGACAAAATTCCCTTTTGATGAAATCACTATTTTCTGCATAAGCTTTTAGATGTATTTTACAAATAAATTATATCAAAATAATGTTTTTATAACTGAATATATATATTTTTAATGAAAAACATGTATTTACGTATGTGCTCGGTTTTCCTAATGAATAATTAGAGACTGTTTTCAAACATTGTTTTCAAAGATAGTTTCAAGAATGTAATATATTTATTCTTGGAAAAATATATTTCGTATTTTTACATTAACAACAGACATTCCAGTAGGCATAGATTATAGAGGTAATAATCTCTCTGTAGAATCAAACTGATAATTAAATTGCTGTGTAATCAAAATTAGCCAGGAGGTAAAAACAGAGATTTAAATGTATGTCTTTAGTTGACATGTACTTCTTTGAAATATTCTAGCACAAGACTGTACTAATAATTTTTTTTTAATTTTTTTATTATACTTTAAGTTCTAGGGTACATGTGCATAACGTGCAGGTTTGTTACATATGTATACATGTGCCATGTTGGTGTGCTGCACCCATCAACTCGTCAGCACCCATCAATTCATCATTTATATCAGCTATAACTCCCCAATGCAATCCCTCCCCCCTCCCCCCTCCCCATGATAGGCCCCATTGTGTGATGTTCCCCTTTCCGAGTCCAAGTGAGCTCATTGTTCAGTTCCCACCTTGTTTTGATTTTCAAATGTTAAACCAGCCTGTTTTCCAGAAACAAAGTTATATTGTTGTTTTATCCTTTTAAAATATATTCCATGACAAATTGTTAGATATTTTTGTGTCTTTGTTTCTGAAAGAGTCTGTTGTTTTCTTTCTTTCTTTTTTTTTTTTTGAGACGAAGTCTTGCTCTGTCGCCCAGGCTGGAGTGCAGTGGCATGATCTCAGCTCATGGCAACCTCTGCCTCCTGGGTTCAAGCGATTATCATACCTCAGCCTCCTGAGATGACTGGCGTCTGCCACCATGCCCAGCTAATTTTTTATATTTTTAGTAGGCACGGGGTTTTGCCATCTTGACCAGGCTAGTCTTGAACTCTTGACCTCAGATGCCATCCACCTCAGCCTCCCAAAGTGTCGAGATTACAGGTATGAGCCACCACGCCTGGCTGTTATTTTCCTTTCTTGAAAGTCTTTTTTTTT
>NC_045442.1:89129279-89180671 GCF_002776525.5 Piliocolobus tephrosceles | reverse complement strand
CACCACGCCTGGCTGTTATTTTCCTTTCTTGAAAGTCTTTTTTTTTTCTGAGACAGAGTCTCACTCTATTCAACCACGCCTGGCTGTTGTTTTCCTTTCTTGAAAGTCTTTTTTTTTTTTGAGACAGAGTCTCACTCTATTGCCTAGTCTGAAGTGTAGTGTCGCTATCTTGGCTTACTGCAACCTTCGCCTCCTGGGTTCAAGCGATTCTTGTGCCTCTGCCTCCCAAGTAGCTGAGATTACAGGCATGCACCACCAGACTGGCTAATTTTTGTACTTTTAGAGAGACACAGTTTCACCATGTTGGCCTGGCTGGTCTTGAACTTCTGGCCTCAAGTGATCTGCCCATCTTGGCCTCCCAAAGTGCTGGGATAACAGGCATGAGCTATCAAACTTGGCCTCTTCTAATATTTATTTATTTATTTTTTGAGACAGAGTTTCACTGTTGTCGCCTAGGCTGGAGTACAGTCGTGCGATCTCAGCTCACTGCAACCTCCACCTCCCCGGTTCAAGCGATTGTCCTGCCTCAGCCTCCTGAGTAACTGGGATTACAGGGGTTAACCATCACGCCCGTCTCCTTCTTGTATTTTATAGTAGAAACAGGGTTTCACCATGTTTGTCAGGCTGGTCTCAAACTCCTGACCTCAGGTGATCTGCCTGCCTTGGCCTCCCAAAGGGCGCGAGCCAACGTGCCCAGCCCAGCCTTTTGTTTTTTTGAGACAAAAAACAAAACTTGCTCTATTTTGTTTTAGCTCTGTTTGTAACTTACTCTGTTACCAGGCTGGAGTGCAGTGTTGTGATGATCATAACTCACCTCTCCCTTGAGCTCCTGGGCTCAAGCAATCCTCTGATCTCAGCCTCCTGAGTAGGTGGGACTACAGACATGTACCATAATGCCTGGCTAATTTTTTGTATTTTTTTTAGAGATGGTGTTTTGGTATATTGCCCAGGCTGGTCTTGAACTCCTGGGCCCAAGTGATCCTCCTGCCTTGGCCTCCCAAAACGTTGGGATTACAGGTATAAGCCACTGCCCCTGGCCTTTGTTAGGTGTTTATATTAATTTTATACCTGTTTCAGAAAACATGTTTAGTATTTTCTCTTTATTCTCCATAAGTGCTTGTGTAAGTTTGGTGCTATTTATTCCTTATTGCTTGTAAAATTACAGCAGTGAATTTTGCTAGGGTCTGGCCTTTCTTTATGAATAGTTTTAAAATTATAGATTTAATTTCTTTATATTAGGGAAATTATCCTTTAGAACTTGATACAAGTCCAAGTTGTTTCTTTCTACCTTGTCATTTGTCATCCCCAGGTGGGTGGCAGGGGTGTTTGTTCCAGGGCAAAGCTATGCCTCACACACACTAGTTCACATAACCCCATTCAGACCAAAACTTGCTCACAGTTTACTTTGCTTTTTGTCTCTGTCTCCAAGGTTGGTCTGTAGGGAACTCAAAGCCTTAAGGCTATCCCAGTCCTTAAGGCTATCCCAGCAGTGACCTCTAGTGGTGAAATCTTCAGTCTTCCTCTTAACATGACTTTCTTTTTTAAAAATTAATTATCTAGTGAATTACTCTTTCTGTTTGTTTGTTTGTTCGTTTGTTTTTGAGACGGAGTCTTGCTCTGTTGCCCAGGCTGGAGTGCAGTGGTGCGATCCCAGCTCACTGCAACCTCTGCCTCCCAAAGTGCTGGGATTATAGGGTTGAGCTACTATGCCCAGCCCCTCTTACGTGGCTTTCTAGCCACATTTGATATCATTGGTTACAGGCACACCTCGTTTTATTGTCCCTTGCTTTAATGTACTTTGCAGATATTGTGCTTTTTTTTCTTTTCTCTTTTCTTTTTTTTTGTTTTTTTAACAATTGAAAGTTTGTGGAAACCCGGCATTGAGCAAATCTGTAGACACTATTTATTTATTTATTTGTTTTTGAGACAGAGTCTCCCTCTGTCACCAGGCTGAAGTGCCGTGGCTTGATCTCAGCTCACTGCAACCTTGGCCTCCTGGGTTCAAGGGATTCTCGTGCCTCAGCCTCCTGAGTAGCTGGGACTACAGTTGTGTACAGTTGGCATCAAGTGATCTTCCCACCTTGGTCCCCCAGAGCCCTGGGACTGTAGGCATGAGCCACCTCACCTAGCCTCACAACTATTTTTCATTTTCAGCCTGTGCTCATGTTGTGTGTCTGGGTCACATTTTGGTAATTCTGGCACTATTTCAGACATTTTTATTATTATCTATTATGGTGATCTGTGATCCGTGATTTCTGTTATTATTTTAATTGTTTTGAGATACCCCAAACCGTATATAAATCAGTTAAAATTAACAAATGTTGCCTGTGTTCTGACTGCTTCACTGACTGGCTCTTCCCCTTTCTTTCTCCCTTTCCTCTTGCCTCCCTATTCCTTGAGACACAACAATGTTGAAATTAGGGTAGTTAACTACCCTGCAGTGGCCTCTCAGCGTTCAGGTGAGAGGAAGAGTCATACATCTCCCACTTTAATTCAGAAGCTAGAAATAATTAAGCTTAATGAGGAAGGCATATATCAAATGCCAAGACAGGCCCAAATTAGGCCTCTTGTGCCAAACAGCCCAAATGTAAATACAAAGGAAAACTTTTTTCTTTTCTTTATTGTTTTGAGACAGAGTCTCACTGTGTTACCCAGGCTGGAGTGCAGTGGCACGATCTCGGCTCACTGAAACCTCTGCCTCCTGGTTCAAGTGATTCTTCCGACTCAGCCTCGTGGGTAGCTAGGATTACAGGTGCGTGCTATGACGCACGGCTGATTTTTTGTATTTTTAGTAGAGACTGGGTTTCATCATGTTGGCCAGGCTGGTCTTGAACTCCTGATCTCAGGTGATCTACCCGTCCTGGCCTCCCAAAGTACTAGGATTACAGGCGTGAGCCATTGTGCCTGGCTGGAATATTGTTTATAGCATAGTTTGCTGAATTTTTTTTTCTTTTCTTTTTTTTTTTTTTGAGACGGAGTCTTGCTTTGTCGTCCAGGCTGGAGTACAGTGGCGTGATCTCGGCCCACTGCAACCTCTGCCTCCCTGGTTCAAGTGATTCTCCTGCCTCAGCCTCCTGAGTAGCTGGGATTACAGGTGTGCACTACCACCCCCAGCTAATTTTTGTATTATTAGTAGAGATGGGGTTTCACCATGTTTGTCAGGCTGGTCTCCAACTCCTGACCTCGTGATCCACCCACTTCGGCCTCCCATAGTGCTGGGATTACAGGCATGAGCCACCACGCCCAGCTGGTTTACTGATTATTTTAAACAAATTATTGAGTCCTAATGTTCGAAAAAAATATTTCTTTCAAAATGTTACTGCTCATCAACAACTAGTCACACAAGAGCTATGAGGTATGAAATTAATGTTGTTTTCATGCTTACTAGCATGCATATATTCTACAGCCCATGGATCAAGGAGTAATTTTTTTTTTTTTTTTTGAGACAGAGTTTCACTCTTGTATTCCAGGCTGGATTGCAATGGCATGATCTCGGCTCACTGCAACCTCTGCCTCCTCGGTTCGGCGATTCTCCTGTCTCAGCCTCCTGAGTAGCTGAGATTACAGGTGCCTGCCTGCTAATTGTTTTGTATTTTTTTCATTAGAGATGGTTTCACCATGTTGGCCAGGCTGGTCTTGAACTCCTGTCCTCAAGTGATCTGCCCACCTCAGCCTCCCAAAGTGCTAGGATTATAAGCGTGAGCCACCGCGCCCAGCCAAGGAGTAATTTTGACTTTCAAGTTTTATTTTTTATTTTTCTTTTTTTGAGATGGAGTGTCTCCCAGGCTGGAGTGCAGTGGCACGATCTCAGCTCATTGCAACCTCCACCTCCCGGGTTCAAGTGATTCTTCTGCCTCTGCCTCCTGAGTAGCTGGGACTACAGGCACACGCCACCACTCCCGGCTAATTTTTGTATTTTTAATAGAGACAGGGATTCACCATGTTGGCCAGGCTGGTCTCAAACTCCTGACCTCGTGATCCACCCGCCTTGGCCTCCCAAAGTGCTGTTATTGCAGGCATGAGCCACTGCGCCTGACCTTCAACTTTTATTATTTAAGAAATAAATTTGTGGCCAGGCGTGGTGGCTCGTGTCTGTAATCCCAGCACTTTGGGAGGCCGAGGCGGGTGGATCACCTCAGTTCAGGAGTTCGAGACCAGCCTGGCAAATATGGTGAAACTCTGTTTCTACTAAAAATACAAAAGTTAGCTGGGCATGGTGGTGCATACCTGTAATCCCAGCTACCTGGGAGGCTGGGGCAGGAGATTCACTTGAACCTGGGAGGCAGAGGTTGCAGTGAGCTGAGATTGTGCCACTGTACACCAGCGTGGGCAACAGAGTGAGAGTGTGTCTCAGAAAAAAAAAAAAAAAGGAAATTTGTAAGGCTATAGCCGCCATGGATAGTGATTCCTCTGATGGATCTGGGCAAAGTAAATTGAATACCTTCTGGAATGGATTCACTGATCAAGATGCCACTAAGACCATTCATGGGAGTAGGTCCAAATAACATTAATAGGAATTTGGAAGAACTTGAATCCAACCCTCATGGATGACTTTGAGGGATTCAAGTCTTCAGTGGAGGAAGTCACTGCAGATGTGGAAATAGCAAGAGAAGTAGAATTAGAAGTGGAGCCCGAAGATGTGACTGAGTTGCTGCAATCTTATGGTAGATCTTGAACAGATGAGGAGTTGCTTCTTATGCATGAGAGAAGAAAATTGTTTCTTGTGATTGAATCTATTCCTGGTGAAGATGCTGTGAACATTGTTAAAATGACAACAAAGAATTTAGACTTAAATAAACTTAGTTAATAAGGCAGCAGCAGGGTTTGAGAGGATTGAATCCAATTTAGAAAGACGTTCTATAGGTAAAATTAAACAGCATTTTGCGCTACAGATAAATCTTTCATGAAAGGAAGAGTCGTCCGAGTGCGGTGGCTCATGTCTGTAACCCCAGCACTTTTGGAGGCTGAGGCAGGTGGATCACCTGAGGTCAGGAGTTTGAGACCAGCCTGACCAGTATGGAGAAACCCCGTCTCTACTAAAAATACAAAATTAGCCGGGCGTGGTGGCACATGCCTGTGATCCCAACTACTCGGGAGGCTGAGGCAGGATCATCGCTTGAACCTGGGAGGCAGAGGTTGCAGTGAGCTGAGATTGTGCCATTGCACTCCAGCCTGGGCAACAAGAGTGAAACTCTGTCTCAAAAAAAAAAAAAAAAAGAAAAGAAAAAAAAAGAGTCAATCAATGTGGCATACTTGTCATTTTATTTTAAGAAATTGCACAGCCATCCCAGCCTTCAGCAAACCACCACTCTGATGAGTCAGCAGTCATCAACGTTGAGGCAAGACCATCTACCAGCAAAAAGATTATTATTCACTGTAGACTCAGATGATTGTTAGCATTTATTTTATTTTACTTTATTTTTTGAGACATAGTCTGGCTCTTTCACCCAGGCTGGAGTGCAGCGGTGTGACCTTGGCTCACTGTGACCTCTGTCTCCCGGGTTCAAGCGATTCTCCTGCCTCAGCCTTCCAAGCACCTGGGACTACAGATGTGCACCATACCTGGCTAATTTTTGTATTTTTGTGGAGACGAGCTTTCACCATGTCAGCCAGGCTGGCCTCGAACTCCTGACCTCAGGTGATCCACCAGCCTCGGCCTCCTAAAGTGCTGGGATTATAGGCGTGAGCCACTGCGCCTGGCCAACATTTATTTATTTATTTTTAAAAATAGAGACGGGGTCCCTTATGTTGCCCAGGCTGATCTTTGATTCCTTGGTTCAAGTGATCCTCCCACTTCAGCCTTCCAAAGTGCTAGGATTACAGGCATGAACCAGTGTACCTGGCCTGCATTTTTAGCCCATGGAGTATTTTAAAATTAGGATATGTCTGTATGCAGTGGCTCATGCAGTTTGGGAGGCCAAAGTGGGCAGATCACTTGAGGCCAAGGGTTTGAGACCAGCCTGGCCAACATGGTGAAACCCTGTCTCTACCAAAAAATAGAAAAATTAGGTGGGCATGGTGGTGTACTCCTGTAATCCCAGGTACTCGGGAGACTGAGGCATGAGAATTTCTTGAACCTACGAGGCAGAGGTTGCAGTGAGCTGAGATCACACCACTGCACTCCAACCTGGGGAACAGAGCGAGACTCTGTCTTCCAAAAGAAAAAAAAAAACTAGGACATGTACATTGGTTTCCTAGACATAATGCTATTGAACACTTAATAGACTATAGTATAGTGAAAACATACCGTTTACATGCATGGGAAACCAACATACTCATGTGACTCAAGTGACATTTGCTTTATTGCAGTGGTCTGGAACTGAATGCACATTGTCTTTTAGGTATGCCTGTGTTTTTCCCTTCTGGTTGATTTTCTTCACTTGGCTTACAGGACACCACACCCTTTTAACTTCCCCTTTTAATTTTCTTTTGGTTGGGGGAACAGTGTTTTACTCTGTTGCCCAGGCTAGAGTGCAGTGGTGCCATCACGGCTCACTTTAGCCTTGAGCTCCCTGGGCTTCGGTGACACTCCCACCTTAGCCTCCTGAGTAACTGGGACTACAGGTGCCTGCCACCACGCCCAGCTAATTTTTCTATTTCTTTATTTAGAGACAGAGTTTCGCTCTTGTTGCCCAGGCTGGAGTGCAATGGTGTGATCTTGGCTCACTGCAATCTCCACCTCCCAGGTTCAAGCAATTCTCCTGCCTTAGCCTCCCGAGTAGCTGGGATTACAGGCATGTGCCACCACACCTGGCTAATTTTTTTGTATTTTTAGTAGAGATGTGGTTTCTCCATGTTGGTCAGGCTGGTCTTGAACTCTCGATCTCAGGTGATCCACCCACCTCGGCCTTCCAAAGTGTTGGGATTACAGGTGTGAGCCAGCACGCTGGGGCAATTTTTCTATTTATTGTAGAGATGGGATTTGCCATGTTGCCCAGGCTGGTGTGGAAGTCCTGGGCTCAAGCAGTTTTCCTACCTTGATCTCCCAAAGTGTTGGGATTATAGGTGAGAGCCACTGTACTTTGCCTTAACTTTTTCCTTTCTTTTTTGAACAGCGTCTCACTGTCACACAGGCTAGAGTACAGTGGCACGATCATAGCTCATTGCAGCCCCGACATCCCAGGCTCAGGTGTTCAAGTGATCCTCCCACCTCAGCCTCTCAAGTAGTTGGGACTACAGGCATGCACCACCACACTAATTTTTGTATTTTTTTGTAGAGACAGGGTTACACCATGTTGCCAGCCTTAACTTTTTTTTTTTTTTTTTGAGACGGAGTCTCGCTCTGTCGCCCGGGCTGGAGTGCAGTGGCCGGATCTCAGCTCACTGCAAACTCCGCCTCCCGGGTTTACGCCATTCTCCTGCCTCAGCCTCCGGAGTAGCTGGGACTACAGGCGCCCGCCACCTCGCCCGGCTAGTTTTTTGTATTTTTTAGTAGAGATGGGGTTTCACAGTGTTAGCCAGGATGGTCTCGATCTCCTGACCTCGTGATCCACCCGTCTCGGCCTCCCAAAGTGCTGGGATTACAGGCTTGAGCCACCGCGCCCGGCCTCCAGCCTTAACTTTTAACTTTCCTTCTCTCATCGTTTACTGATTCCTCCTTTTCTTCCTGCCACTGAATGTTTATGTGTAGTCCTTGGTCATTGCGATGCAGGATTTTTCTTGGCCCCTTTGTTGGACTCGTGACAGGGCTGTCCCATTTAGTCAGCCCATTGTGCTCAACCCCTTGCAGGATGGAGCACGTGAGTGAGTGCAGGATCTGGCTGGCTGCTCTGGGCACTGGCAGGAACAAGCTCCGTGTCCAGAATGGCCAGCCAGATCCCGCACTTGCTCGCACACATGGATGGCGGTGCCAAGGTGAGGGTGCCCATGACCCCAGAACCCTAGAGGAAGTGTTACAGTGCTCTCTTAGTTTTGCTGTCTGCAGACAGCTGTGTGTTAGCAGCTCAGTTGGCCCCTTGCCTTGTTGCATGGGGTGGCTGCCCTCCTCTGGTGAGGACAAAGGACCAGTGTGACAGCCTTTCTACGTACCCGCACTCAGTGGATCCTGAGCTCTTGTCTGGTGTCCAAGAAGAATGAGGTCACACAGGCAAATGAAGGATAGTGAAGGCAGATAATTTTATTGAGCAAAGAAAATGGCTCTCAGTAGAGAGGGGAACTGGAAAGGGGACGGGAAGGACAGGTTGCCTTCCCTGAAGTCAGGTTGCCCCTTGCCTGAAGTCAAGCCATCGCTCTGAAGTCAAGCTGTCTCTCTGAAGTCAAATTGTCTCTCTCTGAAGTCAAGCCGTCTCCCCGTCTACTGACTGAGTCGGGGGTCTTTCTTTATAAGACTCAGAATGGAGAGTGTGGGCTCATTGGTTTGTGAGTATGCAAAAAACGTTAAAGTGAAGACACCACTCAATGGTGGGCATGCCAGTGTAGAAAAACAGTTAGGAGAGGTCGGGTGTGGTGGCTCACGCCTGTAATCCCAACACTTTGGGAGGCCGAGGCGGGCGGATCACGAGGTCAGGAGATTGAGACCATCCTGGCTAACACGGTGAAACCCCATCTCTACTAAAAATACAAAAAATTATCCGGGCGAAGTGGCGGGCGCCTGTAGTCCCAGCTACTCGGGAGGCTGAGACAAGAGAATGATGTGAACCCGGGAGGTGGAGCTTGCAGTGAGCCGAGATTGCGCCACTGCACTCCAGCCTGGGTGACAGCGAGACTCCATCTCAAAAAAAAGAAAAAAAAAAACAATTAGGAAAGGGTAGCTATATATAAAATAGATGAAGAGCAGGGATTAGAGGAAAGCATACCAAAGAGGAAGACAAGTTCTCAGTCTGGTCTGAGGATTAACTTCTATCTTGGCTTTCAGACTTCAAACTGTCTTTGACTTGGAGGTTTCACTGGGACCTGCCCCTGTTTACCTTGGCATTTGGCTGCCTCCTTTTTCTATCACTTGTACTTTGTCTGGCCGAGGCCTCTCCCTTGGCAGTGTCTTGTCAGCAGTACTCTCTGGGGCCTGATCCCTCCTGGTAATCTCTCCAGCTCGGATTTCTTCTTACACTTTGGATGTGTATATTAACTGTCCACTCTACATCTCTGCTTGAGTATTTTATAGACCCAAGCTCAACATGATTAAAACTGGCCTCTTGGATTTTCTCTCTCAAACCCACAACCTCTGGAGCATTCCTTTGCCTTCTTGTTTGATAGCAGACCCCTTGGAATTATTTTTGACCTGTTTTTTTCTTGTCTTACACATCTTATTTGTCAGAAAACCCTCTGGGGCATACATCCAGAATATATCCACAGAGTCTGACTTTTTGCAATCCTCTCCATGACATCTTTTGCCTGGATTACAGCAACCGTTGCAGAGCAGTCTTGCTGCTGCTCAGACCTTGGCCTCTGGCTTAGCATTTAGAGTGCCTGTGTAGGATGAGTCAGGTTGCTAAATGGCAGTCCTCTGCCCAACAGCTACGTTTTTCACTGAGTAAAAGCCAAAATTCCACCAGTGGGTTATGTGGTCCATTACATCTCTGACTTCACTTCCTTCTCAGCCTCTTGATCACTATGCTCCAGCTCAACTTGCCTTCTTGCTGGATGTACTAGTCATAACACCATCTTTGTCTTTGTACCAAATGTGTCCTTTTCCTGGAGTATGTTTCCTAGGGAGCCTTCCAACTTATTCTGTTATAATTGATAAAGGATTTATAGTTTATAACCATTTATAATTATGTCAACCATATTTAATAAGTTGATCATTGGCTGGGTGGGTGCAGTGGCTCATGCCTGTAATCCTAGCACTTTGGGAGGCTGAGGCGGGAGGATCACTTGAGCCTGGGAGGTAGAGGTTGCAGTGAGCCATGTTTGTGCCACTGCACTCCGGTCTGTATAACAAAGCGAGACTCTGTCTCAAAAAAAAAAAAAAAAAAGGTTGATCATCCTTTGGGACTTGACCATATATTAGGACACTTTTTTTTTGAGACAGAGTTTCTTTCTTGTTCCCCCCCATTGGACTGGAGTGCAATGGCGTGATCTTACCTCACTGAAACTTCTGCCTCCCTGGTTCAAGCAATTCTCCTGCCTCAGTCTCCCGAGTAGCCGTGCCTGGCTAATTTTTTTGTATTATTAGTAGATACAGAGTTTTACCATGTTGGCCAGGCTGGTCTGGAACTCCTGACCTCAGGTGATCTGCCTGTTTTCGGCCTCCCAAAGTGCTGAGACTAGAGGCGTGAGCCACCGCGCCCGGCATAAGGACACTGTTTAACTCTGTTTTGGGACTTTTTCGTTTCACTGGAGTGTTTTTCTTTTTATTAGAGGAGTTCATAATAAACAGTAATATCTAGTAAGATAAGCCCATTTATAATTTTTATTTTTGACATACCTTTTTTCCTTTTTTTTTTTTTTTTGAGATAGAGTCTTGCTCTGTTGCCCAGGCTGGAGTGCAGTGCCATGATCTCAGCTCACTGCAAGCTCTGCCTCCCGGGTTCACACCATTCTCCTGCCTCAGCCTCCCGAGTAGCTGGGACTACAGGTGCCAGCCAGCATGTCAGGCTAGTTTTTTGTATTTTCAGTAGAAACGGGGTTTTACTGTGTTAGCCAGGATGGTCTCGATCTGCAGACCTCGTGATCTGCCCACCTCAGCCTCCCAAAGTGCTGGGATTACAGGCATGAGCCATCACACCCACACCCCCCGCCCGCCTTTTTTTTTGAGATGGAGTCTCACTCTGTAGCCCAGGCTGGAGTGCAGTGGCACAATCTCGGCTCACTGCAGCCTCCGCCTCCTGGGTCCTGGTTCAACCAATTCTCCTGCCTCAGCCTCCCAAGTAGCTGGGATTGCAGGCATGCGCCACCATGCCCAGCTAATTTTTGTATTTTTAGTGGAGACGGAGTTTCACCATATTGGCCAGGCTGGTCTTGAACTCCTGACCTTGTGGTACGCCCGCCTCAGCCTGCCGAAGTGCTGAGATTACAGGTGTGAGCCACTGTGCCTGGCCCCTTTTTTCCTGTTTATATAGAAATTCAGTGGATCTCCTTCGCCTTTTTTTTTTTTTTTTTTTTTTTTGAGACGAAGTCTTGCTCTGTCACACAGACTGGAGTGCAATGGTGCGATCTCGGCTCACTGCAACCTCTATCTCCCAGGTTCAAGCGATTCTCCTGCCTCGGCCTCCTGAGTAGCTGGGATTACAGGCCACCTTTTTATTTTTTTTCCCCAGAACCAAATGTCAGCTTACCTTCTCCACCTTTTATAAAAGCAACTTAAGAACAACAGCCAGGCTGGGCAAGGTGGCTTATGCCTGTAATCACAACACTTTGGGAGGCTTGAGGTGGGAGGATCACTTGAGCCCAGGAGTTTGAAACCAACCTGGGTAACATAGTGAGACCCCATCTCTCCAAAAATTTAAAAATCAGCCCGGTGCAGTGACTTATGCCTGTAATCGCAGTACTTTGGGAGGCTGAGGCCAGCAGATCGCTAGAGCCCAGGAGTTAGAGACTAACCTGGGCAACATTGTGAAACCCTGTCTCTGTGAAAACACAAAAAAATTAACGGAATGGTGGTATGCATCTGTAGTCCTAGCTACTCAGGAGGCTGAGGTGAGAAGATTGCTTGAGCCCAGGAGGTTGAAGCTGCAGTTGGCTGTGTTCGTGCCGCTGCACTCCAGCCTGGATGACAGAACAAGACCGTGTTTCAAAAAAAAAAAAGCAGGGGCTGGGTGCGATGGCTGAAGCCTGTAATCCTAGCATTTTGGGAGGCTGAGACAGGCTGAGGTCAGGGGTTTGAGAGCAGCCTAACCAACATGATGAAACCCCATCTCTATTAAAAATACAAAAAGGAACCAGGCCTGGTGGCGCACCCCTGTAACCCCAGCTACTCAGGAGGCTGAGGCAGGAGAATTGCTTGAACCTGGGAGGTGGAGGCTGCGGTGAACCAAGATCGCGCCATTGCACTACAGCCTGGGTAACCTTCCTGGAGCCCCAGGTACTTGGGAGGCTTAGGCAGGAGTATTGCTTGAGCCCAGGAATTCGAGGCTGTAGCATGCTATGATCATGCCTGTGAATGTGCTCCAGTATGGGCAAAACAGCAAGACCTGGCCTCTAAAAGGAAAAATGATTTATTACCTATATTTTGAGACAGGAGTCTAGCTCTGTCACCCAGACTGGAGTGCAGTGGCAAGATCTTGGCTCACTGCAACCTCCACCTCCTAGGTTCAAGTGATTCTCCTGTCTCAGCCTCCCTAGTAGCTGGAATTACAGGTGCGCACCACCATGTTTGACTACTTTTTGTATTTTTAGTAGAGACAGGGTTTCACCACGTTGACCAGGCTGGTCTTGAACTTCTGACCTCAAGTGATCTGCCTGCCTTGGCCACCCAAAGTGCTGGGATTACAGGCATGAGCCACCACACTCAGCCTAGGTTTTTTTTTTTGTTTTGTTTTTTTTTTTTTGTTTTTTTTTTGAGACGGAGTCTCGCTCTGTCGCCCAGGCTGGAGTGCAGTGATCTCAGCTCACTGCAAGCTCTGCCTCCCGGGTTTACGCCATTCTCCTGCCTCAGCCTCCGAGTAGCTGGGACTACAGGCGCCCGCCACCTCGCCCGGCTAGTTTTTTGTATTTTTTAGTAGAGACGGGGTTTCACCGTGTTAGCCCAGGATGGTCTCGATCTCCTGACCTCGTGATCCGCCCGTCTTGGCCTCCCAAAGTGCTGGGATTACAGGCTTGAGCCACCACGCCCGGCCCTAGGTATTTTTTTTTAATCAGTTTTCTTTTTTAATCAATTCTGCTAAAAGGCCGCCACCTCACAGATTGACTACTAGGCCACCACACAGGATCTTAAGAGGCCAGGCTTCTCCCCCCTGCACAAGGCTCAAACTTCCCCTGCCTCCACCTCATTCTCCCAGTACGCAGGTGGGTCCTCAGTCTGTTGCAGGCATGTGCAGACAAGACCCTGGGCAGATTCCCTTACCTGCAGAAAAGCATCTGGTGTAAACACTTGTGGGGTTGGTCGGAGATTCTCCGGGGACCCCCCCTTATCTACCTCCTGCATCTATCACTAGCGGGACCTCATATAATTTTTGTATGAATTAAGAAAGTAAGCTGGGCATAGTGGTTCACATCTGTAATCCCAGCACTTTGGGAGGCCAGGGCAGGAGGATAGCTTGAGCCTGGAGTTCAAGACCAGCCTGGGCAACATGGTGAGATCTTGTCTCTACAAATAAAAAATTAGCTGGGTGTGGTGGCGTGTGCCTGTTGTCCCAGCTACTTGGGAGGCTGAGGTGGGAGAATCGCTTGTGCCCCAGTGGTCAAGGTTGCAGTGAGTTGTGATCATGCCACAGCACTCCAACCTGAGTGACAAAGCGAGATCTTGTCTGAAAAAAAAACAATCAATATACCAGCAGAGTCCTCATACCAGGATTTCTCATTTTCCTACAATGTATAGTATTAATAGTAGGCATCTTATGTAGCATTTTCTCTTCAGCTATCAACAGTGAACATGACAAGGTGTTAGATCTCACACATGTTGTGTGTTCTCCACTTCTGATCACTATAGAATGAAATGTACTGTTCTAGGGATCAGTGTCCTTCAGTGATGTGGCTTTGGGCTTCACCCAGGAGGAGTGGCAGCATCTGGACCCTGCCCAGAGGACCCTGTACAGAGACGTGATGCTGGAGAACTACAGCCTCCTCCTCTGTACAGAGACGTGATGCTGGAGAACTACAGCCTCCTCCTCTCAGTAGGTAAGGATTGTGTAATTTAAAACTCCAAATAACATTTATTTCCTTTTTAGCTGCTGATTGCAGATGGTTTCTTTGTATGATTATGAGTTAAAGGCTTGAAACTCAGGAGTTGAAGTTTGATTGATCCCTTTTGGGCACTGTAAAAAATACCTGCGGTGTTTTCCGTAATGAAATGCTCAAGTGGACCTATTTTTGTACAGGCACAGCTTTGTCCTCCGCAGGCTATCTGGCCCACGTCCTGTGTCATTTTCATTCACAGGGTATTGTATTACTAAACCAGTGGTGATTTGCAAGTTGGAGCATGGAGAGGTGCTGTGGATATTAGAGGAAGAGTTCCCAAGTCAGAGCCACCTAGGTGAGTTAATAAGTATATAGGAATCTATAATCCCAGGGAGAAATTGGATCCTAGGGAGATAGTTCACATATTGACATCTTTGAAATTTTTCAGAAATAATGTTTTTAGAGTTACCAGATCTTTGGAAGTGACTAAGAGCTGGCCTGCTTGCCTCAGATGTATATATTATTACACACCAGCAGATAACAGCTAAATGGTCTTTGTTTTCTTCCAAAAACTTAATCCTTGCCTCTCTCATTTTCGTCAAATGAATGTCATTTGACTCTTCCTTCTATATCAATTTCAGTTATCTTCTTTTCATCATATATCATGTATTTATTCAATAGGTATTAATTTGGCAGCTACGATGTTGGCAGTTCCATCTGTGTTAGAGATATAGTTCTAATACAATGGCTGTGTTCTATTGGTAGAAAAGAATGAGATGTAGTGTGCGCTTTGTGGAAGAGCCTTTTTGAAGTCAGTGGTTTAATAAACACAGATTTGAATCATGTGTCAGTGGAATATTCTGGCCAGATGGTATATATCCTGTGCCATGAACCTTAGGCCAGAGTGTCATGTGTGCAGGACAGCAGTGAGCCGGGCTGGGTGGAAGTCAGGGGGTAATGGGGAGCATGTGAGAGATGCTGTCAGACAGACTGCTCTCTGGGGTGCTATATATTTGGAAGTTGTAGCCGAAACAGAATTTGCTGCTAAATTGGATTGTGGGCATAAGAAAAAGCTAATAAGCATGATCTCAAAGGTTTTATGCTGAGGCACTGGCTGTGTGATGATACCATTAACTGGATGGGAGAAAATGGGAGAAACAGTTTTGGGAAGAAATAAGAGATAGACACGTAAATTTAAACAAATATTCTTTGTATAAAATAGTAATGATGCCCAGTTGGATGTAAAACAATAAAAATAAAATACTGAAAAATAATCCAACATGTGAATCAGTTACCAGTTGATCTGAATTGTGTTCTAAAATCCTTTCTTTTTTTTTCTTTTTCTTTCTTTTTTTTTTCTTTTTTCTTTTTTTTTTTTTGAGACAGTCTCTCTCTCTGTCTCACAGGCTAGAGTGCAGTGTTACAATCTTGGCTCAGTGCAACCTCTGCCTCCAGGCTCAGAGATTCTCATACCTCAGCCTCCCTAGTAGTTGGGACCACAGATGGTGTGTATCATCACACCTGACTAATTTTGGTATTTTTAGTAGAGATGAGGTTTTGCCATGTTGGCCAAGCTGGTCTCAAACTCCTGGCCTCAAGTGATCTGCCCCCCCTTGGCCTCCCAAAGTGCTGGGATTACAGGTGTGAGCCACTGCGCCTGGCCTCTAAATTCCTTTCATTGTTAAGAAGAAATACTATTGCATTAAATATAAATGGTAACATGTAATGGGTAAATGCTAAAAGAAAGTAATATGTGTAATTTCTAGACTTTTAAAAAGAAGAAAATGGAAAAGAAAAAAATTAAATGTATTGATGTATTGGATTAGACTTTAAAAAAAAAAAAAAAAAAAAAGACCAATGAGGCCGGGCTTGGTGACTCAGGCCTGTAATCCCAGCACTTTGGGAGGCTGAGGCGGGTTGGTCACCTGAGGTCAGGAGTTCAAGATTAGCCTGACCAGCATGGCGAAACGCCATCTCTACTGAAAGTACAAAATTTAGCTGGGTGTGGTGGTGGATGCCTGTAATCCCAGCTATTCAGGAAGCTGAGGCAGGAGAAACTTCAACCCGGGAAGCAGACATTGGCGCGAGCAGAGATCGTGCCACTGCACTCCAGCCTGGGTGACAAGAGCAAGACTCCGTCTCATAAAAAAATATATATATATATGAAAAAGTGGAGAAAGGCAGGTAAAAATTAGAACAACTGGAAACTCTTAAGTGAAAAAGAGAAAACCAATCCAGTTATTTTAGAAGTTATAATACAGTTAAAGGGGCTAAACCATCTTATTAAAAGATGGATATTGTCAAATCAAAAACCAAGTTATATAAGCTCAGTGCGGTGGCTCACTCCTGTAATCCCAGCACTTTGGGAGACCAACCCAAGAGGATTGCTTGAGGTCAAGAGTTTGAGACCAGCCTAGGCAGCATAATGAGAATCCATTTGTACAAAAAATGAAAAATTAGGCCAGGCATGGTGGCTCCTGCTTATAATCCCAGCACTTTGGGAGGCCAAGGTATGCAGATCACCTGAGGTTGGGAGTTCGAACCAGCCTGACCAACAGGGAGAAACCCGGTCTCTACTAAAAATACAAAATTAGCTGGGCGTGGTGGTGCATGCCTATAATCCCAGCTACTCGGTAGGCTGAGGCAGGAGAATCACTTGAACCCGGGAGGCGGAGTTTGTGGTGAGCCGAGATTGTGCCATTGCACTCCAGCTTGGGCAATGAGAGTGAAACTCCTTCTCAAAAATAAATAAATAAAAAATTACCCAGGCATGGTCGTACACCAGTAGTCTCAGTTTTGGGAGGCTGAAGTGGGAGGATCACTTGAGCCCAGGAGTTTGAAGCTGCAGTGAGCTATGATCATGCCACTGCATTCCAGTCTGGATGACAGAGTAAGAGCCTGTCTGTAACAACAAAGCAAAAATCAAGCTATATGGAGTTTGAGAATCATATATGAAATGTGAACAGGAAATCTTGGAATATAAAAGGAGTATAAATGATATATGGTCCAAATAATAAACAAAATAGAATGTTACCTCTCAGTGGACCCACATTTAGCTTTTGAGTTTATTTTTGACACAGTTCTTTTTTTTTTTTTTTTTTTAAATGAGATGGAGTCTTGCGTTGTCTTCCAGGCTGGAGTGCAGGTCCATCTCTTTTGATCCTATCTCAAAAAAAATTTTTTTTTTCTAACTTAATCTAACAAAGAGAAAAAATATATATATATATATATTTGTGTGTGTGTGTGTGTGTGTGTGTATATATGTGTATATATATATATAAACTTGTACTGATGGGATCTTGCTGTGTTGCCCAGACTGGTCTTGAACTCCTGGCCTTAAGCAATTCTTCCACCTCTGCCTCCCAGAATGCTAGTTTAGAGGCTTGATCCACTGTGCCTGGCCTACTTACATTTTTTAATTGAATGAAACTCATTCTGTTTTTGCTGTTATCATTTGAATGAATTGGTCCCATTTATAATCTAAGAAGCATGATACTCTTTTAGTGATCTATTTTTCTTAAGTTTGAAACATTTTGCTATGTTATTTCCTTAGCAATTACTTCAACATTACTCATTAATTATGTCCAACTGTGGTAAAATAAACTAAAATAGAAAATAATAGAATGATGGAATTGCTTATAAGGATAATACAATAGTGAAGATCACTGTCACTATTATATCATCCTTCAGTTTTCTTATTGAGCTGCTTGAAGTATTGCATCACTTGTGACAAAAATATAAAAGAAGCCTGGAGAAACCTTATTTGTAGTTTCTTTCTTTCTTTCTTTTTTTTAAAATTTTCTTTATTCATTTCTTTTTGAGATAGAGTCTCACTCTGTTGCCCAGGCTGGAGTGGAGTGGTGCAATCTCAGCTCACTGCAAGCTCTACCTCTCAGGTTCAAGTGCTTTTACTGCCTCAGCCACCCGAGTAGATGGGACTACAGACGCCTAGTACTGTGTCCTGGCTTTTTTTTTTTTTTTTTTTTTGTATTTTTACTAGAGATGGGGTTTGCCATGTTGGCAAGGCTGGTTTTGAACTCCTGACCTCAGGTGATCCTCCTGCCTTGGCCTCCCAAAGTGCTGGGATTACAGGTGTCAACCACTGTACCTGACTCTTTCTTTTCTTCTCGTTTTGTTTCTTTTCTTTCTCTCTTTTCTTTCCTTTCTTTCCTTTTCTTTCTTTCTTTTTTCCTTCCTTCCTCCTCTCCCTTCCCCTCCCCTCCCCTTCCCTCTCCTTTACTTTCCTTGACACTGAGTCTTGCTCTGTCACCCAGGCTGGAATGCAGTGGCATGATCTCAGCTCACTGCAACCTCTGCCTCCTGGGTTCAAGCAGTTCTCCTGCCTCAGCCTCCTGAGTAGCTGGGATTACAGGTGCGCACCACCACACCTGGCTACTTTTTGTATTTTTAGTAGAGATGTGGTTTCACCATGTTGTCCGGGCTGGTCTGGTACGCTTGACCTCAGGTGATCCACCCTCCTTGGCCTCCGAAAGTGCTGGAATTACGGGCGTGAGCCACTGCACCCAACTCTCTCTCTCTCTCTCTCTTTTTTTTTTAATAATTCAATGGGCACAGTTGAGAGTTCAGAACTTTTATTTTCTTCCGTTAATTGCAAAGAGTAGAAAATTGACAAGAGGAGGTCTCTTCACAATTATTAGGCAAATCAGAAGATGAAGCAGAAGCATTGTAGACTCTAGCAATTACAGTGTAATTGATCATATAAGTGAAATCTCAGACTATGAGTTACATGATGATATTCTAGATGAATAAAGGTATGCATATGATCCTTTTATAAGAACAGCCTGGGTCGGGTGCGGTGGCTTATGCCTGTAATCTCAGCACTTTGGGAGGCCAAGGCAGGTGGATTTCTTGAGCCCAGTAGGTTAAGGCTGCAGTGAGCTGTGATGCTGCCACTGCATTACAGCCTGGGCAATAGGAGTTTGAGACCAGCCTGGATAACATGGCAAAAAACTCCATCTCTACAAAAAATACAGAAAATTAGCCAGGCATGGTGGTACATACATGTAATCCCATTTACTTGAGAAGCTGAGGTGGGAGCCTGGGAAGTTGAGGCTGCAGTGAGCCATGATTACACCACTGCACAATCCAGCCTGGGTGACAGAGCCAGACACTGTGCCAAAAAAAATAAAAAATCATGTGAATATGTCTCCTTTTCATAAGAAATATGTTAACATTTATAATCTGTGGTAATTTATTCTTGTTTCTAGACTGCTGTATAGATGATGACCTGTTGGAGAAGAGACAGGAAAATCAAGACCAGCATTTGCAGAAAGTTGATTTTTTTCAACAACAAAACACTGACTATGGACAGAAATGGTGTATTAGGAAAAACATTTTATCTTGACACAAACCCCATTCTATTAAGAAAAATACGTGGCAACTGTGACTCATATGGAGTGAATTTGAATTATATTTTGGAATTAATTATTAGTAATAGAAGCTCCTTTATAAGGAACCCTTCTGAGTGTAATGCACATGGGAAAGTTTTCCTTTGTATGAAGCATGAAAATCCTTATGCCAGAGGGAAACCTTTGGAATATGATGGAAATGGGAAAGCCGTCTCTCAGAATGAGGACCTATTTAGGCATCAGTATATTCAAACTCTGAAGCAGTGTTTTGAATACAATCAGTGTGGGAAGGCTTTTCATGAAGAGGCAGCCTGCATTACCCATAAGACAGTGTGCTCATGGGAGACCCTGTGAATATAATGAACATGTGAGAGCCTTTCCGATAGACCAATATTCATTGTTCATCAGATAACTCACATAAGGGAGAGTTCCTATGAATTCAATGAATGTGAGAGGAGGTCTGGTGAGAAGCCACCTGTAAGTAAACGCCACAGAGTTATGGAGATGGAACACTATGAGTGTAATGCAAGAGAATAGTTTTGGCAAGAAATCACTCCTCATTCTATGAAGTTACAGAGGAGAGAAAACTTTTGACTGTAATAGAGATTTGGAGGTATTCTGCAAGAAGCCTTCCAAATTTCACTCAGCATCAAGAAACACGTATAGGAAAGAATGCCTATAAAATTAATCAGCATGCTAGTACATTTTGCTGTAAGCTAAAGCTTTCTGTATATCAGAAAACAGATAGAGGAGAAAAACTCTATGAATGTAGTGAATGTGGGAAAACCTTCTACCGGAAGTCATCCCTCACAGCACATCAGAGAACACACACAGGGGAGCAACCCTATGAGTATAATGAAACCTTTTACCAGAATCCTGACTTCGCTAAACATCAGAGAGACAACATAGAGGAAACTCTTGTCAACATCCTGAAGGCTCAGAAACCTTCACCTTCTTGGACTCATTCCATAGCAGAAACAACCCAGGTTGGGGTGAGAACACCCAATAAAGATGAGAAATCTTTTGCCTAGAAGTGATGTTTTATTGAACAGCAAATAATTGGCGTTTTATCTTTTTTTCTTTTCTTTTGTTGTTGTTATTTTTTTGAGACAGAGTTTCGCTCTTATTGCCCAGGCTGGAGTGCAATGGCATGATCTCGGCTCACCGCAACCTCTGTCTCCTGGGTTCAAATGATCCTCCTGCCTCAGCCTCCCAAGTAGCTGGGATTACAGGCATGCGCCAGCATGCCTGGCTAATTTTGTATTTTTAGGAGAGACGGGGTTTTACCATGTTGGTTAGGCTGTTCTTGAACTCCTGAGCTCAGGTGATCCACCCGCCTTGGCCTGCCAAAGTGTTAGGATTGCAGGCGTGAACGACCACTCGCAGCCCTTCTTTTTTTGTTGTTTTTTGGTTTTTTTTGAATCAGAGTCTCACTCTGTTGCCCAGGCTGGAGTGCAGTGGCACAATCTCAGTTCACTGCAACCTCCTCTTCCCAGGTTCAAGTGATTCTTGTGCCTCAGCTTCCCAAGTAACTGGGACTACAGGCATGTGCCACCATGCTCAGCTAACTTTTGTATTTTTTGTAAAGACAGATTTTCACCATGTTGGCCAGGGTGGTCTGGAACTCCTGACCTCAAGTGATCTGCCTGCCTCGGCCTCCCAAAGTGCTGGGATTACAGGTGTGAGCCACCATGCCTGGCCAATAATTGATATTTGTATTTATTATTTTTTTGAGATGGAGTCTCACTCTGTTGCCCAGGCTGGAGTGCAGTGGCGTGATCTCGGCTCACTGCAACCTCCGCCTCCTGGCTTCAAGCGATTCTTCTGCCTCAGCCTCCTGAGTAGCTGGGATTACAGGTGTGTGCCACCAGACCCAGCTAATTTTTGTATTTTTAGTAGAGACAGGGTTTCGCCATGTTGGCCAAGCTGGTCGTGAACTCCTGACCTCAGGTGATCTTCCTGCTTTGGCCTCCCAAAGTGCTGGGATTACTACAAGCATGAGGCACTGCACCTGGCCTTTATTCTCTTTTTATTCTTACCTTAGAATCACAAGATGGTAGTGCAGGAAGAGTATACAGTATTTAACTATTTCTGCCTTATTTGAAAGATAAAATATATGGAGCCTGAGAGAATCAATGAATTATTACAGGTCACTCCTTTGTTACTGATCAAGGTAAGAGTTTGTTCCGGGTGTGGTGGCTCACACCTGTATCCCAGCACTTTGAGAGGCCGAGGCGGGTGGATCACCTGAGATCAGGAGTTGGAGACCAGCCTGGCCAACATGAGGAAACCCCGTCTCTACTAAAAATGCAAAAAATTAGCTGGGCATGGTGGTGGATGCCTGTAATCTCAGCTCCTCGAAAGGCTGGGGCAGGAGAATCGCTTGAACCTGGGAGCTGGAGGTTGCAGTGAGTTGAGATCGTGCCACTGCATGCCAGCCTGGGCAACAGAGCGAGACTCTGTTTCAAAAAAAGTTTTGTGGTTTCTTTATTCCTTTGCACAGCTGAAACAAGTCTTATCAAAAGAGTATGAAAATTAGAACAAATATTTAAAAATCTTGTACTGAAGCATTCATTCTCTTTTTTAGAGTTTCTGTAAATTGTTCAACAATATTCCCAGTATTATATTGACAGGAAAACAGATAAACAGTACAACCTGAGTGTTTCCTACCACATCAGTTTTAATGAAGACACTTTTATATTAGGATCCTGTCATTTATAAATTGTTTGTATTTTAAATTTTTTGTGTCTTAGTGACATAAATGGTTAATCATTGGGATACATGTGTTTACTTTCACCCAGTGAAAAATTGCATGTCTAAGCTCAACACAATCTGGTCATAGAGATGTCTCCACATTGTTCAAATGGTCTCTTCTGTGTAGCATTTTAGGAAGTTGGATCCAGGAACAGCAAGACGGGCCAGATTTCTCCTAACTTTATTTTTAGCTCCTCTTTCCCAGCATTACCTTTACTCTTCACATTTTCCCAAGACCAGTAGAAAATGAACAGATCCCAGGTGAGTTGTTTAGTTGTTATTATCAGCTTTATTTATAATGCATTGTATGAGGCTTTTAAGGGTCATTAGAATGGAAATACAGAAATCAACAGGAAAATAGACAATAGCAGACTGATAACATGATTTAATTTATAGGTAAGTACAAGTTTTATGGTCTTTCTTAGTTATCAAAATTGAGCTGTAAATTTGAATCTTTTTGATAGCCATTGCACAATGCAGACATCTGTCACATGATTTACATTTCCATAAAGAAAAACAGATTGATTATGAATGGGGCATGAAAACTTCCTGGCAGTGAGTCTAAAATTGTTCTCTTTTTGCACTCTGGATGGGCCATGAAGTGTACAACCTTCCAATAACTTCAATAAAAGAAATTCAGCCTCTTTCAGTAGTTCTTCAGTGGGAACAAAGGACTCGAGCTATGAGAAAACTCAGTGAATATAGGTTTTCAGAGAATCAAAATATTGTAGTCTGGTATAGTATGTAGATTAGTAACCACTAGCCATATGTGGATATTGAAATATAATTAAAATCTATTTCATAAGTCACATAGTAACATTTTAAGTGCTTAGTTGCCACATGTGGCTAGTGGCTACCAAATTGGACAGCACTGCTCTAGGCCATTTTCTGGTGTTGCTGCTTGATACAGGGATAAAATATAGAGTGTCTGGAGGAAGAAATCAAGTGCATCTTCAGACTATTTCAGTAAATGATTTTTTCCCCCATTTAGGTGTATTTATGGGGTAGTATAGACAGTTTGCAGTTACACTCTCTGGCATTTGTGCCTGTAATTCTATTTCACATTTCAGACCTTTCTTTTGTGAACAAATCAGAAGAGGTAAAGGAACTGAGAAAGTGTGATTTATGGTATAAATTGAAATGGATATATTATGTTCAAATATTAATATAATAGTTGATAAACCAAGATTCAGAGCAAAACCAAAATACACACATTACAAAAAGTATGAATGGCTGAATTTCTTATCCAAGACAGACTATCATACTGGTTTAAAAAACCAGAATACAGCCATATTGTTTCTTAAGACATACTTTTAAGAAATCTAAAAGGCTGGGCGGGGTGGCTCACACCTGTAATCCCAGCACTTTGGGAGGCCGAGGTAGGCGGATCACCTGAGGTTGGGAGTTTGAGACCAGCCTGACCAACATGGAAAAACCTCGTCTCCACTAAAAATACAAAATTAGCTTGGCTTGGTGGTGCATGCCTGTAATCCTAGCTACTTGGGAGGCTGAGGCAGGAGAATCGCTTGAACCTGGGAGGCGGAGGTTGTGGTGAGCCGAGATTGCGCCATTGCACTACAGCCTGGGCAACAAGAGTGAAACTCCTTCTCAAAAAAAAAAAAACAAAAAACAAAAAAACTAAGAGATGAAGGAAGGAAAGCAAAGAAATGGGCAAAATATTTTTGGCAAAAGCAATTAAAAGGCAAATAAGAGCACCTTTATTTATATCAAAGTGGAACTTGTACCCATAATGGTATGAAAATAGGTATCACACAATGATAAATAGCAAAATTAGACAAGAGGATAAAAGTCATCTTTTTATATAGCCAAATACAAAAGCAGCTGCTACCTTGGTTATTGAAAACTGTTAAGAGAGGCAAGAAACCTCTTTCAGCTTATGACAGATCAAAGAGGTTAAAAATGAGGCAAAATAGCTAACTATCCTGTATTCTACCCAATGGAATATTTTACTCTTCAAGGAAAAATTGCAAAGATTGAAGAGATGATCATACCTAAAATTCAGTGGTATTTATTCTGTGTCAGATGGTTTTCTAAATATCTTAAATTTATATAATCTAATCTCAACAGCAAACGTGTAACATGGATATCATTGTTTTCCCAAAATAAAACTGAAGTAAAAAGATTAAGTGCCGTGCCTATTATGGGATCTAGGTCAACAAATTTTTCATCCCTCTTTTTTCATCATTAGATCATATTCTGGTCACTAAGAACATTTTTTTGTTGTTTTTTTTTGATACAGAGTCTTGCTCTATCACCCAGGCTGGAGTGCAGTGGCATGATCTCAGCTCGCTGCAACCTCCGCCTTCCAGAATCAAGCGATTCTCCTGCCTCAGCCTCCGGATTAGCTGAGATTACAGGCGCCTGCCACCATGCCTGGCTAATTTTTTTGTATTTTTAAATGAGATGAGGTTCATCGTGTTAGCCAGGATGGTCTAGATCTCTTGACCTTGTGATCGGCCCACCTCGGCCTCCCAAAGTGCAAGGATTAGAGGCGTGAGCCACCGTGCCCGGCCCAGAAAAATTGTTTTCTTTTTTTTTCTTTTTTGAGATGGAGTTTGGCTTTTGTTGCCCAGGCTGGAGTACAATGGCGTGATCTCCGCTCACTGCAGCCTCCGTCTCCTGGGTTCAGGCAGTTCTGCCTCAGCCTCCCGAGTAGCTGGGATTACAGGCATGTGCCACCACGCCTGGCTAATTTTTTGTATTTTTAGTAGAGACAGGGTTTCACTGTGTTAGCCAGGATGGTTTCCATCTTCCGACCTCAGGTGATCCCCCCGGCCTGGGCCTCCCAAGGTACTGGGATTACAGGCGTGAGCAACTGTGCCTGGGCCGAACATTTTTAATACTAAAAAATAGAAATTTGGGCCGGGCGCGGTGGCTCAAGCCTGTAATCCCAGCACTTTGGGAGGCCGAGACGGGCGGATCACGAGGTCAGGAGATCGAGACCATCCTGGCTAACCTGGTGAAACCCCGTCTCTACTAAAAAATACAAAAAACTAGCCGGGCGAGGTGGCAGGCGCCTGTAGTCCCAGCTACTCGGGAGGCTGAGGCAGGAGAATGGCGTGAACCCGGGAGGCGGAGCTTGCAGTGAGCTGAGATCCGGCCACAGCACTCCAGCCTGGGTGACAGAGCGAGACTCTGTCTCAAAAAAAAAAAAAGAAATTTGTTAAGAAGTAGAATTTTTTGGCCAGGCACGGGCCTACGCCTGTATTCCCAGCACTTTCGGAGGCCAAAGTGGGCGGATCACCTGAGGTCAGGAGTTCGAGACCATCCTGGCCGACTTGGCAAAACCCCGCCTCTACCAAAAATACAAAAAAAAAAAAAAAAAGAAAAAAAAAAAAAAAAAAAAAAAAGGCGGGCGTGGTGGCGGGCACCTGTAGTCCTGTAGTCCCAGCTACTCAGGCTGAGGCAGGAGAATTGTTTAAGCCGGGAGGCGGAGTTTGGAGTGAGCCGAGATGGCTCCACTGCACTCCAGCCTGGGTGACAGAGCAAAACCCTGTCTAAAAAAAAAAAAAAAAAAAAAAAGAATTTCAAGATAATACATCCTTAATTGTGAGCTTTAAAACTGAAAGGAATAGATAGATTACTTACGATATATAATCATAAAAGAAGTCATCCCTTAAATAAAACTTTGGACTTAAGATAAATCCAAATTATTTGTTTTTTTTTTTTTTTTTTTTTTTTTTTTGAGACGGAGTCTCGCTCTGTGGCCCAGGCTGGAGTGCAGTGGCCGGATCTCAGCTCACTGCAAGCTCCGCCTCCCGGGTTTACGCCATTCTCCTGCCTCAGCCTCCGAGTAGCTGGGACTACAGGCGCCCGCCACCTCGCCCGGCTAGGTTTTTGTATTTTTTAGTAGAGACGGGGTTTCACCGTGTTAGCCAGGATGGTCTTGATCTCCTGACCTCGTGATCCGCCCGTCTCGGCCTCCCAAAGTGCTGGGATTACAGGCTTGAGCCACCGCGCCCGGCCGATAAATCCAAATTATTAATTATCTGGAATAAATCATAAGCAAATACATGACAACTTTAGGGCAACAAGTGAATTTATTGCAGAATACTGTAACATTTTTAAAACTAAACTGAAAATAATTATGAATTATATATTTGCTCAAAGAAACTGGAAAAAAAGCAAAGCAAGACAAGGTTAGGATAAAATCATAAATGAATATAATTAAAACATAAGGAGCAAAGCTAAATGTAAAACTAAAAGCAGTTTGTTGCAACTGGTCATAAAAGTGATTAAATCTAAAGTTGGCATTAATAAGGAAGCAAGGTAATAAAGCAAAAATATAAACAACTTTGAGAAAGTACACCTAATAGCAAAATCTTGTAACACAACAAAGATCACAAAAAATATAGGGAGACTACATCGAGGATTATACCAAAGAATAAATACAGCATGTTCTATTAGAATATCCTCTCCATGAAAGTAGTAATTTTGATCACAACAATCTTTCCAACACTGTGACAGCAGATGCTCAATATATATTCACTGAATAAATGACTGACCAAGTAGGGTGTATATCAAATAAAGTATGGCTTCTTCAACAATAAGAAACTTACAGGAGGCCGGGAGTGGTTGCTTACTCCTGTAATCCTAGCACTTTGGGAGGATGAGGTGAGAGGATCACTTGAGGCCAGGAGTTTGAGACCAGCCTGGGCAACATGGCAAAATCCTGTCTCTACAAAAAAATATGAAAAAATTAGCTGGGTATGGTGGCCTATGCCTGTAGTCCTGGCTACTTGGAAGAATCACCTGAACCCATGAGGTCAATGCTGTGGTGAACAGCGATCACGCCAGCCCAGGTGACAGAGACAGACCCTGGCTCAAAAAGAAAAACCAAAACAAAAACATTCTCCAACTTCTTGGAGATACTACATCAACACATTTAACTTGAATACAGAATAATTATATGAAAGTCACTAGGCTGGGTGCAGTGGCTTATGCCAAGGTGGGAGGATTGCTTGAGTCCAGGAGTTCAAGACCAACCTGGCCAACATAGACTCCATCTCTAAAAAAGTGAAAAAAATTTAAAAAGTTGCTAGCAGGTAATTAGATACACGTTTATTTATTTATTTATTTTTATTTATTTATTTTTTGAGATGGAGTCTCGCTCTGTCACCCTGGCTGGAGTGTAATGGTGCGATCTCAGCTCACTGCAATCTCCATCTCCTGGGTTCAAGCAGTTCCCATGTCTCGGCCTCCTGAGTAGCTGAGATTATAGCCGCCGGCCACCATGCCCAGCTAATTTTTGTATTTTCAGTAGAGACGAGGTTTTACCATGTTGGCCAGGCTGAGCTTGAACTCCTGACCTCAGTTGATCTGCTCGCCTCCACCTTCCAAAGTGCTGGGATTACAGGCATGAGCCACCACGCCTGGCCTAGATACAAATGTTAAACATGTTAGCCAATAACAAATTGCAAATAGAAATGGAAGAAAAATGAGAATACTTGTAATGTCAAAAATGAAAAATTAGGCATAAATTTAGTTTCATTGAGAAAAGTACATTGGAGCAAAGTCCTGAAGGAGGAATCATAAAAAATACTAAATCCAATAGAAGGCTTAAAAAGAGAAAAAAAGATCAAAGAACAGCTGGAACAAGAAGAAAGATAGAAACAAATAGGTTATAGACTTAAACAGTCACATCAGTATTCATGTTACATATAAATGCCCCAAATATCCAAAGGTAGATATTGCCAAATTGGATTTTAAAAAAAGCAATGCCCATTTATGTACTATAGACAAGAAGCTCATATTCATATAAAGACAGAAATAGCATAAAAGTAGAAGGATTGAGGCCAGCACGGTGGCTCATGCCTATAATCCCAGCACTTTGGGAGGCCAAGGCAGGCGGATCTCTCGAAGTCAGAGGTTTGAGACCAGCATGGCTAACATGATGAAGCCCATCTCTCCTAAAAGTACAAAAAAATTAGCGGGGCATGGTGGCGGGCACCTGTAATCCCAGCTACTTGGGAGGCTGAGGCCAGAGAATCTCTTGAACCCGGGAGGCGGAGGTTGCAGTGAACCAACATTGAGCCATTGCACTCTAGCCTAGGCACAGAGCGAGACTCTGTCTCCAAAAAAAAAAAAAAAGTAGAAGGATTGTACAAGGTATGCCATGCTAACACTAATCAAATTAAGATATGCCAAGCTAACACTAAACAGATTTCTTTTTTTCTTTTTCTTTTTTTTTTTTTTTTGAGAGCGAGTCTTGCTGTCTTGCCCAGGCTGGAGTGCAAGGGTGCCATCTCGGCTCACGGAAACCTCCACCTCCCAGGTTCAAGCGATTCTCCTGCCTCAGCCTCCCCAGTAGCTGGGATTACGGGCATCCGCCACCATGGCCAGCTAATTTTGGTATTTTTAGTAGAAACGGGGTTTCACCATGTTGGCCAGGCTGGTCTCGAACTGCTGACCTTGTGATCTGGCTGCTGTGGCTTCCCAAAGTGCTGGGATTACAGGCATGAGCCACTGAGCCTGGCCTAAACAGACAGACTTCATATCAGATTAAATATCAGACAGGATATTTCAAAACAGAGCATTACAAGTTGAGTATCCCCAATCTGAAACCTGAAATGCTTTGAAACTTTTTGAGCACTGACATGATGCTCAAAATAAATGTTCAGAGGAGCATTTCAGATTTCAGATTTTTGCAGTAGGGATGCTGAAGCTGTTTATAAGTAGAAGGCAAATATTCCAAAATCTGAAAAGATTCAAAATCTGAAACACTTCTGGTCCCAAGCATTTCAGATAAGGGATAGTCAATCAACCTGTATCAGGGCTAAAAAGAAACTTATATAATGATAAACAAGTCAAGAGGACACAAAAATCCTAAATGCTTATCTACCTTGTAGTTCTATAACTTTTGCTTATCTGTCTTGTAGTTCTATAAAAATCCTAAATGCTTATCTTCCTTTTAGTTGTATATATTCTTCAAAATATTCTTCAAAATATGTGAAACAAAAAGTTACAGAACTGCAAGGAAAAGTAGACAGTTGCACAATTATAGTCAGAGACTTTAAAATCCTTTTCTTAGTAACTGATAGAACAAATAGACAACTCTGGACCTGGCGCAGTGGCTCACGCTTGTAATCCCAGCATTTTGGGAGGCTGAGATGAGTGGATCACCTGAGGTCAGGAGTTCGAGACCAGGCTGGTCAACACGGTGAAATCCCGTCTCTACTAAAAAAAATACAAAAAATTAGCCAGATGTGGTGGCATGCGCCTGTAATCCCAGCTACTCGGGAGGCTGAAGCAGGAAAATCGCTTGAACCTGAGAGGCAGAGGTTGCAGTGAGCCGAGATTGTGCCATTGCACTCCAGCCTGGGCAACAAGAACAAAACTCCGTCTCAAAAAAAAAAAAAAAAAAAAAAAAAAAAAAAAAAAAAAAAAAAAGAAAAGAAAAGAAAAGAAAAATCTGTAAGGGTATACAAGATCTAAGGAAAACTATCAACACAACTAACTTGACCTAACTGACATTATTACTACACACTATAACAGAATATACATTATTTTCATGTGCACCTGGGATATTTACCAAGACAGATCACATTCTGGGCCATAAAACAAATCTTGATAAGTATTAAAGGATTCAAGTCATGTAAAACAGGTTCTCTGACCACAGTGGGATTAAATTAGAAATCAGTAATAGAAAGCTATGGAAAAATAACCAATCATTTGGAAACTAACACACTTCTAAATCACCCATAGGACACAGTCAATATTGAAATGGAAATTGTAAAGTATTTTGAACTGACTGAAAATGGAAGTACAACATATGAAAATTAGTAATATGTACTAAATAGTATTTAGAATTTATAGCAGGCCAGGCACGGTGGCTGATGCCTGTAATCCCAGAACTTTGGGAGGCTGAGGCAGACAGATGACTTGAGGTCAGGAGTTCGAGACCAGCCTGTCCAACTTGGTGTAAACCCCGTCTACACTAAAAATATAAAAATTAGCCAAGTGTAGTGGCGGGTGCTTGTAGTCCCAGCTACTCGGGAGGCTGAGGCAGGAGAATCGCTTGAATCTGGGAGGTAGAGGTTGCAGAGAGCTGAGATGGCATCGTTGTGCTACAGCTTGGGCAACAAGAGCGAAACTCCATACTGCCCCCCCACCTCCCCCCCAAAAAAAACCCGAAAGAATTTATAGCATTAAACACTTGTTAGTAAATAATTTCATTTCAGATTTATTTTTTGTAAACAACAAATGGCAAGATATTCAAATAAATATATTTGAATATAACATAATAAAATATACAGTTGACCCTTGAATGACACGGGTTTGCACTATGTGGGTCCTCTTACACATAGATTTTCTTCCATCTCTGCCACTCGTGAGATGGCAAGACCAACCCTTCCTCTTCCTCCTCCACCTCCTTAGCCTACTCCACGTGAAGATGATGAAGATAAAGACCTTTATGATGATCCAGTTCCACCTAATTAATAGTAAATATATTTTCTTTTTCATACGATTTTGTTAATAGCATTTTCTTTAGCTTACTTTATTGTAAGAATATAGTATGTAATACTTATACCAAGTATGTATTAATTGACTGTTTATGTTATTGGCAAGGCATCTGATCAACAGTAGGCTAGTAGTAGTTATTTTGACTGCGAGGGGTAGGGGCAGTGGCAGTGCCCCTAACCCCTGAATTTTTCTTTTTCTTTTCTTTTTTTTTGAGATGGAGTGTCACTCTGTCACCCAGGCTGGAGCACAGTGGCGTGATCTTGGCTCACCACAACCTCTGCCTCCCAGGTTCAAGTGATTCTCCTGCCTCAGCCTCCTGAGCAGCTGGGACTATAGGCACACCCCACCATGTCCAGCTAATTTTTATATTTTTAGTAGAGACAGGATTTCACCATGTTGGCCAGGCCGATCTCAAACTCCTGACCATAAGTATTCTGACCGCCTTAGCCTCTCAATGTGCTGGGATTACAGGTGTGAGCCACCACACCTGGCCAAGATCTGTTATTTCTTATTCTGCCTCTCCAGCTTCCTCTTTCCTAGACTGGATTGGCAGCTTGTTAGTGTTTCTGCAGCACTTTCCTTGCAGAGATTACATGGGCCCTGCCCATTTCAATACATCTGGTTTTGGGCCCATTATATGAAAGATTATGTATAGGATTCCCAAATTGCAATTCTTTTTCTAAAATCCCATTGTCTTTTTGTTTCTACTACTGCAGAGGAGAAAGCTGAAGCTAGGATACCTCTCTTTCCTTTGTAGTCAGCTATTCTTTCATCTGGAACTTGTGAGATTTTGTCCTTGTCATTCAGAATTATATAAATGTATGTGTCAGTGTGCCTTTTACATTAACTCTAGGTTGGTATTTTTCTATTCTTTCAATAGTTTAAATATTTCATTCCACTCTTCTTACTTATGTGGATTTTGAGAATTTTGCTGTAATTCTTTTCCTTTTTTTTAGTGTTCTCCTCCCCTCCTATCCCCTGGTGGGTTCTTTTAAGATTTTCTCTTTGTCTTTGATTTTAAGATTTTCTCTTTGTCTTTGATTTTCTTTGAACGTGATATGTCTAATTGTGTGTTGTATTTATTTCTCTTGGTCCTTGGTGTTTTCTGAGCTTTCTGGATCTGTCATTAGTTTTGGAATGTTTTGGCCATTATTACTTCAGATATTTCTTCTTCATTCTCAATTGCTTTTCTTTTTGGTATTTTAATTATGTGTATGTTATACCTTTTGATGTTGTTCTACGGTTCTTAGTTTTTTTTTTTTTTTTTTTTTGAGACAGTCTTACTCTGTCCCCCAGGCTGCAGTGCAGCGGTGCGATCTCGGCTCACTGCCACCTCCACCTCCCAAGTTCAAGCTTTTCTCTTGCCTCAGCCTCCCAACTAGCTGGGATTACAGGTGTGTACCACCATGTATAGGTTAGGCCAATTAGTGTGTCTAGATTGTTCCAGTCTGAGTGAGTGTGGGCAGGTATGTGAGTGTGCCCTGTTAATTTTTGTATTTTTAGTAGAGATGGGGTTTCATCAGTTTACCAAGCTGGTCTGGAGCTCCTGACCTCAAAAGATCTGCTTGCCTCGGCCTCCCAAAGTGCTGGGATTACAGGCATGAGCCACCACTCCTGGCCTTTTTTTTTTTTTTTTTGCGATGGAGTTTCGCTCTTGTCGCCCATGCTGGAGTGCAATGGTGCATTCTCGGCTCACCGCAACCTCTGCCTCCCAGGTTCAAGCGATTCTCCTGCCTTGGCCTCCCTAGTAGCTGGGATTACAGGCATGTGCCACCACACCCGGCTAATTTTGTATTTTGAGTAGAGATGGGGTTTCACCATGTTAGCCAGGCTGAACTTGAACTCGTGACCTCATGATCCGCCCACCTTGACCTCCCAAAGTGCTAGGATTACAAGCATAAGCCACCGCGCCCGGCCTTTTTTTTTTTTTTTTTAATGCTATTTCTCTTCACATTTCACTCTGGGAAGTTTCTGTTGACCTATCTTGACCTATTTTCCCTCCTTTGCTAGTTCTGAGAGTGGAGCTTTCTTGGATTTTCTCCATGAGAAGTTGGTGAGGTTCCTAGACGGGAGCTCCATGAATGTTATGTACCCTACTAAGACTGTTGTTCCCAGGAGTTTCTCACACTCAGCCTCTAGCAGTTTTCATATTAAACATTTAAGTGCCCCTACCAATTTATGGCTCTGGTAGCATCTGCTCCAGGTAAGCAGATCTTGGCTGTGACTCTGGATGTGCCAGCCTCTCCACATTTTAAGGCGGCAGTTTGCCTTGCAACCTCAATTTTTGATGAGTTCAAGGAAAGTCATTGACTTTGTCCAGTTTTTCTTGTTGTAAGGATGGCAGTGACAACTTCTAGGCTTTTTATAAGTCAGAGCTGAAACCAAAGTTTTTTCATTAATTCTGATCTCTTTTATTAATGTATCTTTCAATATAAAGACTCAAATCTTTAAACTCAAAATATCTTAGTTTTTTTTGTTTGTTTGTTTGTTTGTTTGTTTTTTTGAGATGGAGTCTGGCTCTGTTGCCCAGGCAGGAGTGCAGTGGCATGATCTTGGTTCACTGCAACCTCTGCCTCCTGGGTTCAAGCGATTCTCCTGCCTCAGCCTCCCGAGTAGCTGGGATTACAGGTGTGCACCACCATACCCGGCTAATTTTTGTATTTTTAGTAGAGACACGATTTCACCATGTTGGCCAGGCTGGTCTGGAACTCCTGACCTCAGGTAATCCACGCACCCCAGCATCCCAAAGTGCTGGGATTACAGGTGTGTGAGCCACCTGTAATTTCGATTAATTCTCTTCCATCTGTTCCTTTAATTTCCTGGAACCCTTAATATTTACATGTTGGGGCCTCTGGTTGTGTCAGCCAAACCACTGTCTTTGTGTACTAATTACTTAGCTTGGACTTAGTTTCTCAGGATTTTGGTTCATTTTAAATGGGGATAGTCATTGCTTTTTTCATTTTTGTTTTGGGGACAATGTCCCACTTTGTTTCCCAGGCTGGAGTGCAGCGACATGATCACAACTCACTGTGGCCTCGACCTCCTTGGCACAAACGATCTTCCTGCCTCAACCTCTTCAATAGCCAGGACCGCAACACCTAGCTAATTCTTTCAAGTTTTTGTAGAGGTGGAGTCCTTCTATGTTGTCCAGGCTGGTCTTGACCTCCTGGGCACAAGCAGTCTCCGCATCTCAGCCTCCCAAAGTGCTGAGGTTACAGGCATGAGCCGCTGCGCATGGCTATTGTCATTTTCATGAGCAAGGCAGTATCTTTCCTGAGTCTTTGACAGACAGGCTATCTCTTGAGCAGGTGACACCCAACAGACAGTAAAGGACAAGTCAGCTTCTACTTTTGCTGGTGACAAATCAGTTGGAAAACTTACTCTTAGATTCTGAGGAAAGAAGGTTTGGATCTCCTTGTGTACTTGGCAGTCTCTATCTTCTGTTCTTTGTTTTAGGAGATTATTACAATTTTTTCATATACAGCAGGTCCTTGAATAACTTCATTTGGTTCAGTGTCATTTCCACCAATGTCATTTCATTATAATGTTAATGAGGAAAAAAATCAATTCCTGGTTAAGAACCATTTACTATATAGAGTTTACATGTTCTCCTAATGTCCACATGGGTTTTTCCCAGCTATCCCAGTTTCCTCCCACATCCCAAAGATGTACAGGTTAGGCCAATTAGTGTGTCTAGATTGTTCCAGTCTGAGTGAGTGTGGGCAGGTGTGTGAGTGTGCCTTGCGATGGGATAGTGTTCTGTCCAGGATGGGTTCCTTCCTTGTGCCCTGAGCTGCCAGGAGAGGCTCTGGCCACCTGAGACCCTGATCTGGAATAAGGAGGCTGGAAATCCAAATTATTATAAAATACAAATCTGTAAAGTATGCAATAATCATACAGATGCACAACAGCAGATGACGTGGCATGAAAGTACTCAGGGAGCTGGTCATATTTGTGATTGTTTTTGAACTTGGTGGTTGGGGGAGGTGCTTTTATGATTTTTGCTTTGTAAACACTTATTACTTGTTTTAACCTATCACTTCTATGACCACTATCACTCACTGATTTACCAAAAATCAGGTAATTACATTTCTTGTTTTTTATATTTTTAAAATTTATTTTTTTCTGCGGGCAGCCGTCTTGAGGAGTGCTAGGCTGGGTCCCAGGGGGTTGCTGGCTGTTTTTCTTGTTTTTATTAATCTTTCTTAAATGTATGTATAGTTCACATTTATTTCAATGCTTTAAGTGTATTGAGTCTTTATTTAGAAATTTTATGATAGTTTTGTGACCAGAAATATGCCATAAGAACTTAACTCTTGTTTATATCAACTAGCCTGTGGTAAAATTGGTTTCCTTATATACCATTTGGCTTAATTGCAATTTCTAAGAACCTGTTAACAACAATAAATGAGGACTTATTGTACATACATTAATATTGTATTTCATGCCTTCAGTTGAGAGGTTTGATTTGGGGCTTCACAATTTAGTGTCAAGTTTTTCAATTTTTGAGAATTCTTTTTATTTTTTTTTGAGACGGAGTCTTGCTCTATCACCCAGGCTGGAATGCAGTCCCACGATCTTAGCTCACTATAACGTCTGCCTCCCAGGTTCAAGTGATTCTCCTGCCTCAGCCTCCCTAGTAGCTGGGATTACAGACGTATGCCACCACGCCTGGCTGGCTATTTATTTATTTATTTATTAGTAGAGATGAGGTTTTGCCATTTTGGCCAGACTGGTGAGACTTTTTTTTTTTTTTTTTTTTTTTTTCTGAGACGGAGTCTCACTCTGTCTCCCAGACTGGAGTGCAGTGGTGTGATCTTGGTTTACTGCAACCTCTGCCTCCTGGGTTCAAACAATTCTCCTGCCTCAGCCTCCCCAGTACCCGAGATTATAGGCACGTGCCACCACGCCCGGCTAATTTTTGTGTGTATGTATATAGTAGAGACAGGGTTTCACCATATTGGCCAGCTGGTCTCAAACTCCTGGCCTCAGGTAATCCACCCGTCTCAGCCTTCCAAAGTGCTGGGATTACAGGCGTGAGCCACCGCGCCTGGCAGATGAAAATTCTTATTTTCCCATGGCTCCTTGTAACTGAAGTCAGTTTTACTTTAAGTAGTTTTCTATTCAAATACGTAAGAGTATAATTTGGAATTAAAAGCAGATTTTCAAGATTTGGGAGGCTGAGATGGGAGGATCGCTTGAGGCCAGGAGTTCAAGACCTTGTCTCTACAAATAAAAAATAAAGGCCAGGCACAGTGGCTCATGCCTGTAATTCCAGCACTTTGGGAGGTCAAGGTGGGCAGATCACTTGAGGTCAGGAGTTTGAGACCAGCCTGGTCTGTTAACATGGTGAATCCCCTGTCTCTATTAAAAATACAAAAGTTAGCCAGAGGTGGTGGCAGATGCTAGTATGATCCCAGCTACTTGGGAGGCTGAAGTGGGAGGATTGCTTGAACCTGGGATGTGGAGGTGAGCTGAGATCGCACCACTGCACTCTAGCCTGGGCAACAGAGCAAGACTCTGTCTCCAAAAAAAAAAAAAAATGCTCCTCGGGAGGCTGAGGCAGGAGAACGGCATGAACCCGGCAGGCGGAGCTTGAAGTGAGCCGAGATCGCGCTACTGCACTCCAGCCTGGGCGACTGAGCAAGACGCCGTCTCAAAAAAAAAAAAAAAAAAAAAAAAAAAATTAACAGGCCATAGTGGTGTGTGCCTGTATTCCTAATTACTCAGGAGGCTTAATTGGGAGGATTACTTGAGCCTGGGAGTTGGAGGCTGCAGTGAGTTATGACTGCACCACTGCACTCCAGCCTTGGTGACAGAGCAAGACCCTGTCTTTAAAACAAACAGGCCAGGTGTAGTGTGGCTCATGCTTGTAATCCTAGCACTTTGGGAGGCCAAAGGCGGATGGATCACCTGAGGTCAGGAGTTTGAGACCAGCCTGGGCAACATGGTGAAACTCCGTCTCTACTAAAAATACAAAAATTAGCCGGTGTGGTGGCAGGCGCCTGTAGTCCCAGCTACTTGGGAGGCTGAGGGAGGAGAATTACTTGGACTCGTGAGCTGGAGGTTACAGTGAGCTGAGATCGTGCCACTGCACTCCAGCCTGGGTAACAGACCAAGACCCTGTCTCAAACAAAACAAAACAAACAAAAATAAAATAAATAAAACAAACAAACAGATTTTCTGCCGTTTCTTCCTGTGATTTTTCCCTCCATATTCAGTTGTTTTGCTTATCTTAGTTCTTACTGTTATAGCCTCAGTTTTCCTAAGGCAGCTCTACTCCTTCTTCTTTTTTTTTTTTAGATGGAGTTTCACTCTTGTTGCATAGGCTGGAGTGCAACGGCACAATCTTGGCTCACTGCAACCTCCACCTCCTGGGTTCAAGCAGTTTTCCTGCCTCAGCCTCCCAAGTAGCTGGGATTACAGGTGCCAGCCACCACGCCTGGCTATTTTTTTTTTTTTTTTTTGAGATGGAAATTCACTCTCGTTGCCCAGGCTGGAGTGCAATGGCATGATCTCAGCTCACCACAACCTCCGCCTCCCAGGTTCAAGCTGTTCTCCTGCCTCAGCCTCATGAGTAGCTGGGATTACAGGCATGCACCACCATGCTTGGCTAATTTTGTATTTTCAGTAGAGATGGGGTTTCCCCATGTTGGTCAGGCTAGTCTCGAACTCCCAACCTCAGATGATCTGCCTGCCTTGGCCTCCCAAAGTGCTGGGATTATAGGCATGAGCCATCATGCCTGGGTTTTGTTTTTTTTTTTTTTAAGGCAGAGTCTTTCTCTGTCCCCTAGGAGCATGATCTCGGCTCACTGCTACCTCTACGTCCCAGGTTCAAGCGATCCTCCTGCCTCAGCCTCCCGAGTAGCTGGGACTACAGACATGTGCTACTATGGCTGGTTAGTTTTTAATTGTTGTATTTTTAGTAGAGATGGGGTTTCACCATGTTGGTCAGGATGGACTCGAACTCCTCACCTCAGGTGATCCACCCGTCTCAGCCTCCCAAAGTACTGGGACTGCAGGTCCATGAACCGCCGCGCCCAGCCTCTACTTCATTTTTTATTCATTTTCCATAAGTGAATAACTCTGTTTAGTGTAGGTTGCTAATTTTATTGTTATGTTTCAGAGAATTTTATTCTTATTCTTTGTGTCCTGTTCTCCAGGCACCTGCGGATTCCCTGAGACCTGGCCCCAGTACTTTTGCCTTTCCTTGGGAGCCATCTGATTCACTGCTGGTTTCAGCAACCACCAACACGCCAGTGACTCCCCAGTTCTCAGCTTCATTACGGGCTTCCCTTCTGAGCTCCAGAACCACTCATCCGTCTGCCTCCTGAAGATCCCTGCCTGCCCGTTCCACAGACACTTGAAGCACAACATGTCTGAGACCCCTCTAGCCCTTACCTTTTGTCCAACCTCTTTGTTTGACCTTCCCAGTCTTTGCAAATGGCACCCGGATTTACCTGGAGGCTCATAAAGAAGCTCTGGGAGATAATTTCCCCATCTGTCTTTTGCACCATGAATTTGGGACCAATATCTCTTAAGGTCTTATTTTGTAGGATCAATTTTTCTTTCCAGGAGTTAGCTAATATCTTTTGTAAAGAGCCAGATAGCGAGTATTTTATGCCTTATGGACCAAGAAATAAAACCAAGGGTATATGTAGGACTTACTGAGCAAGAGACAAAAGAAATTTCCACCAATTTTGTTTTGTTTTGTTTTGCTTTATTTTGTTTTGTTTTGATGTGAGGTCTTTGGCCTCACTCTGTCGCCAGGCTGAAGTGCAATGGTGTGATCATGGCTCACTGCAGCTTAGACCTCCTAGGCTCAAGTGATTCTTTCACCTCAGCCTCCTGAGTAGCTGGGACCACACAGCACCACGCTGCCACATCCCACCATGAGCTACTAATTTAAAAAAATTTCTGTGGTTTTGCCACATTGCCTAGGCTACCACCAAGTTTTGTTGATGAAATTCAGAATATAATCATGATTGTGGTATAGTGTTTTGCAATACAGGTCTACTAATGAGAAAAGTGGAATTATTTTGGGGTGATTAACATTTTGCTTAATTGAGGTTCTTCGTTAGTATTCTATGTCATCAAAATCTATTGCAAATCATCATCTGCTAATGTTGAATTGTAATGAGCTTTCATATATTTCATCTTTGAAAATGTGTTTCACATAGGTACTACCAGTTACTGACATCAGTCCACAAACATGATTTTATTTTATTATTTTATTTATTTTATTTTATTTATTTATTTTTTTTGAGACGGAGTCTCGCTGTGTCGCCCAGGCTGGAGTGCAGTGGCGCCATCTCGGCTCACTGCAAGCTCCCCCTCCTGGGTTCACGCCACTCTCCCGCCTCAGCCTCCGAGTAGCTGGGACTACAGGCGCCCGCCACCACGCCCGGCTAGTTTTTTGTATTTTTAGTAGAGACGGGGTTTCACCATGTTAGCCAGGATGGTCTCGATCTCCTGACCTCGTGATCCACCCGCCTTGGCCTCCCAAAGTGCTGGGATTACAGGCTTGAGCCACCGCGCCCGGCCTATTTATTTTCTTTGAGACCTAGTCTCGCTCTATCGCCCAGGTTGGAGTGCAGTGGCGCGATCTCGGCTCACTGCAAACTCTGCCTCCCAGGTTCACGCCATTCTCCTGCCTCAGCCTCCCAAGTAGCTGGGACTACAGGCATCGACCACCACAGCCGGCTAATTTTTTTTGTAGTTTTTTTAGTAGAGATGGGGTTTCACCATGTTAGCCAGGATGATCTCAATTTCCTGACCTTGTGATCCGCCCGCCTCAGCCTCCCAAAGTCATGATTTTATTTTTAAAAAATAAATTTAATGTGTATTTTTGAGGCTCACAACATGTTATGGGATATATATATAGAGATAGTAAAGTGTTTACTGTAGTGAAGCGGACTAATGGATCTGTCATCTCACATAGTTACTTTTTTTGTGACAAGAGCAGCTACAGTTTACTAAATAAAAATCCCTAATAGAATTTTACTAACTTTAGTCCTTATGTTGTACATTAGAACTCTAAAGGTGTTCAGTCTGGGCGCGGTGGCTCACACCTGTCATCCCGGCACTTTCAGAGGCCGAGGTGGGTGGATCACCTGAGGTCAGCAGTTTGAGACCAGCCTGACCAACATAGAGAAACCCCATCTCTACTAAAAATACAAAATTAGCTGGGCGTGGTGTCGTATGCCTGTAATCCCAGCTACTCAGGTGGCTGAGGCAGGAGAATTGCTTGAACCTGGGAGGCGGAGGTTGTGGTGAGCTGAGATTGTGCCATTGCACTCCAACCCGGGCAACAAGAGCGAAACTCTTTCTCAAAAACAAACAAACAAACAAACAAACAAACAACAACAAAAGAACTCTAACGGTGTTCATCTTACATATTTAAAAGTTTGTATCCTTTGACCTACATTTCCCCATTTCCTTCACCACCCTTCCAATACCTGTGGTAACCACTGCTTCACTCTCTGTCTTTGTATTTGAGCTCTTTTTAAAAATATGGCTAACAGCCTGGTGTGATGGCTCACACCTGTAATCCCAGCACTTTGGGAGGCCAAGGTGGGTGGATTGCTTGAGACTAGGAGTTCAGATCAGCTGGGCGACATGGCAAAATCCTGTCTCTACAAACAGTAAAAATATCCAGGTGTGGTGATGTGTGCTTGTAGTCCCAGTTACTTGGGAGGTTGAAGTGGGAGGATCACTTGAGCCTGGGAGGTCGAGGTTGCAGTGAGCCATGATTGTGCCACTGGACAGCCTGGAAGACAGAGCAAGACCCTTTTTCAAAAAAAAAAAAAATGTATATGGCCTCCAAATAAGCTGTGATGAAATATTCCAGCTAATTAGATAAGAAAACTACCCACACTCCACAGTTCCAGCACATTGGGGAAGCTTAGATTTTTTTCCCCACAAATCAATAAATTAATACATGGTTAGGGCACTTTTGTGATTTGTTCTCCCGCAGGATATAATGCCAAATAAAGGACAGAGTAGGTATGGTGTGTGACATTTTTTCTTTGGGTATCGACAGTGAACATGACAAGATATTAGATCCCAAACATTGCATGGTGTTTGTTATAGTCACTGTAAAATGAACACAGATGTACTTTTTCAGGGATCAGTGTTGCTCAAGGATATGACTGTGGGCTTTACCCAGGAGGAGTGGCAGCATCTGGGCCCTATTGAGAGGACCCTGTACAGGGATGTGATGCTGGAGAACTACAGCCTCCTCATCTCAGTGGGTAAGGATTGTGTTTTATATACTTCAAACAGCATTCATTTCTTTTTTAGCAGTTGATATATGTGATCCTTTATAGAGATGAATTATTTTTAGGGTTGAAATTTAGGGTTCAAAGGTGACCCTGGGCTGTAGGTATAAGGTGACCTTTTTTGGTCACTGGAAACTTTTTTCCCCTCTCCTAGTGAAAAGTTTAAATGGGCCTATTGACTACAGCTCCTAAAACTGTACCTTTTTTCTTCAGAAGCCCTGAAGCTATAAGCCTGGCCGAGTCCTGAGTCATTTCTTATTCACAGGGTATTGCATTAGCAAGCCAAACGTGGTCTTCAAGTTGGAGCAAGGGAGGAGGCATGGATATTAGAGGAAGAGTCCTCAAGTCAAAGCTACTTCGGTGAGTAGTGGGTACCTACCCACTGTAAGCCCACCGAGATTGGTCCCTGATCATTCAGGTGTTTGCTCTTTGCTGTTTTAAAGGAATTTTATATTTCATTTCATTTATTTATGTATTTTTTGGGTTACAAACAACTGAAATTTATTTCTCACAGTTTTGGGGGCTAGAAGTCCAAGACCAGGATCAGGTTCTGGTGAGGGCCCTCTTCCAGGTTGCAGACTGTCAACATCATATTACATCCTCACATAGTGGAGAGGGAGCTAGAGAGCTCTTTGGGGGTCTTTTTAAAATACTCTTATTTTAGATTCAGTGGGGTATATGTGAAGATTTGTTTACATAGGTAAACTCATGTCATAGGGGAGTTTTATTTTTTAGAGGCGCCACTGTAAAAGTGGCCTAGAATAATCGGTTTGCTTTCCTTAGATACATGTAATACACTTGCAAGTAATGATCTCATAGCTGAGTGTTCTTGGGTTTTCACTTGAATTTTTTAGACAGAGTTATTATTCTCAGCATTTACAAAAATCTAATTTTTGCCTATCTCATTTTAGACCCTTTTTTTATTCCCTTTCTATTGTCTTCTTTTAATTGTGTATCATTTATTCATTCAACAAGTATGAAGTTTTTTATTAATTTACATGCCAGTTAGGTTTACAGCTGGGGATAGACCTGTGGAAAATATAATGATCCTACTGTGAGGAAGTTTATACTTTTGTTTTGGAGGAGAGTAAAATGTGGTGTGATATTTTAGCAATTGTTTTTAAACCCCTTTGGGGTCAAAATCAGAACACAAATTTTAATGATATGAGGGAGAATGTGAGCCATGTAGTTTCCGAATATTCTAGGCATTGTAGGATTTTGAACAAAGAAGTGACAGGATCTGACTCACCTCTCTCTGGCTTCCATGAAGAGAACATGCCAGCTGTGGGGTGGTAGACTGGGGAGCAGGCAGCAATAAATCCTGCAGTGGCCCACAACAGTGATGGCACCTGCACTAGCTCAGCAGAGTTAGGGAGGTCATGTGAAGGGTTTGGTTTTTGGATGTTTGTTGAAGGTGTTCCCCAAACAGTATTTGTTAGATTGGGTTTGGAATATAAGAGAAAGTGATGTTTGATACGTATAGGCCAGGCGCGGTGGCTCACGCCTGTAATCCCAGCACTTTGGGAGGCTGAGGCGGGTGGATCACGAGGTCAAGAGATGGAGACAATCCTGGCTAACACTGTGAAATCCCGTCTCTGCTAAAAATACAAAATAGCCGGGGGTGGTGGCAGGCGCCTGTAGTCCTAGCTACTCGGGAGGCTGAGACAGGAGAATGGCGTGAACCCAGGAGGCGGAGCTTGCAGTGAACCGAGATCGCACCACTGCACTCCAGCCTGGGCGATGAGCAAGACTCCATCTCAAAAAAAAAATAAAAAATAAAAAATAAAAAATAAAAAAATTAGCTGAGCCGGTGGCGGGTGCCTGTAGTCCCATCTACTCCGGAGGCTGAGGCAGGATAATAGCGTGAACCCGGGAGGCGGAGCTTGCAGTGAGCCGAGTTCGTGCCACCGCACTCCAGCCTGGGCAATAGAGCAAGACTCCGTCTCAAAAAAAAAAAAAAAAAGAGATGTGTGTGTGTGTGTATATAGATATAATTGTGTATATATATATAGATATATAGAGATCTCTCTGTCTCTCTCTAGAGAGAGAGAGAGAGACAGACATCTCTTACGTGACACAGCATACCTACTCTGTCCTTTATTTGGTATTTTATATGTATATATGTATGTGTGTGTGTGTATATATATATATTTGAGATGGAGTCTCACTCTGTTGCCCAGGCTGGAGTGCAGTGATGCAATCTCGGCTCACTGCAACTTCCGCCTCCCGGGTTCAAGTGATCCTCCTGCCTCAGCCTCCCAAGTAGCTGAGATTATAGGTGTGTGCCACCATGCTGGCTAATTTTTGTATTTTTAGTAGAGAAGGGGTTTCACCATGTTGGCCAGGCTGGTCACGAACTCCTGACTCAAGTGATCTGCCCACCTTGGCCTCCCAAAGTGCTGGGAGTGGAATACAGATGTGAGCCACCGCGCCCAGTCCATAGAGATATAATTTATTGAGTTGGCAAAAAATGGGGTGAAATAGTGCTGGGAGGAAATTGATAAAAATGTAGGTAAATCTAGGCGGGGCGCGGTGGCTCACGCCTGTAATCCCAGCCACTGTGGGAGACCGAGGTGGGTGGATCACGAGGTCAAGAGATCGAGACCATCCTGGCTAACACGGAGAAACCCCATCTCTACTAAAAATACAAAAAAGTAGCTGGGGTAGTGGCGGGTGCCTGTAGTCCCAGCTACTCCGGAGTCTGAGGCAGGAGAATGGTGTGAGCTTGCAGTGAGCCGAGATCGCCCCACTGCACTTTAGCCAGTCTCCATCTCAAAAAAAAAAAAAAAAAAGAATGTAGGTAAATGTAAACAAACATTTTCTTTGGTGAGTAATACTTGTTGCATGTAAAAAGGACAAAAACATAGTACTGAAAAATAGCACATAGGTCAATTAGCAGTTAGACTTCTGTTCTAAAATGTTTGTTTTTCTGAAGACACGTTAAGAAATATGCATAGTAAAATTTAATGAACAAATGCTAAAATAAGCAAAACACTATCACTTTCAAACCTGTAAATGAGAGGAAGTGGAAAATTAAAACCAACCATTGTAAACAAATTGAATCAGACCCAAAAAGGATAATAAAGTACTGGAGAGTAAAGAGTGGTAAGTGTGGAACACATAAAAAGCTGTGCCCCGTCCCCCACCTGAAAAAAATAAACTGCCAGATATTTTAATAATTACAGGAAGTGAAAATTGACTAAATTCTTCTGATAAAAGACAAAGATAAGTTGGATTTTTGAAGGTTTTTTTTGTTATTTTATTTTATTTGTTTTGGAGACAGGGTCCCACTCTGATGCCCAGGCTGGAGTGCAGTGGTGTGATCATAGCTCACTGAAACCTTGACCTTCTAGGCTCAAGCAATCTGCACACCTCAGCCTCCCAGAAATTCGAGACCACTCTGGGCAACATGGCAAAACCTCATTTCTATAAAAAATACAAAAATTAGCCAGGCAAGGTGGCATGCATCTGTAGCCCCATCTACTCATGAGGATGAGGCGGAAGGATCTCGTGAGCCTGGGCAGTCAAGGCTGCATGAGCGGAGGTTGCGCTGTCACACTCCAACCTGGGTGATGGAGTGAGACCCCGTCTCAAAAAAAAAAAAAAAAAAAAAAAATTGTCTGCAGACAGATGATTAAAAACAGTCTGAGTATATATAGCAAGTTGGCAAATGTAAGATCAATGTATATAATCTGTTGTCTTTCTAAGCACCAGTCATCTATTTCATTTTATTTTTTTTTTGTTGAGACAGAGTCTCACTTTGTTGCCCACGCTGGAGTGCAGTGGTGCGGTCTCGGCTCACTGCAACCTCCGCCACCCAGGTTCAAATGATTCTCCTGCCTCAGCCTCCTGAGTAGCTGGGATTACAGGCATGTGCCACCATGCCTGGCTAATTTTTGTATTTTTAGTAAAGATGGGATTTCACCAGGTTGATCTCGAACTCCTGACCTCAGGTGATCTGCCTGCCTCGGCCTCCCAAAGTGCTGGGATTACAGGCATGAGCCACCATACCTGGCTTCATCTTTATATTTTTTTAGAGACAAGGTCTCACTATGTTGCCCAGGCTGGTCTTGAACTCCTGAGCTCAAGTGATCCTTTCACCTCGGCCTTCCAAAGTGCTAGGATTATAGGCATGAGCCACCACGCCTGGCCACACCAGTCATCTTTAGAAATCATGATTCAGGTTTGAGTGCAGGAGATCAAGGCTATAGTGAGCTATGATCATACCACTGCACTCCAGTCTGGATGACAGAGTGAGACCCTGTCTCAAATAAACAAAAAACAACCCCCCCCACCCAATTCAAAGAATTTAAACTGCTTGCAATAACAAGGCCTTTATTTTTAATTTTTTTGAGACTGGGTCTTGCTCAGTCACCCAGGCTGGAGTGCAGTGGTACAATCTCAGCTCACCGCAACCTCTGCCTCCCGGGCTCAACTGATCCTTCCACCTCAGCCTCCTGAGTAGCTGGCATCACAGGCATACACCACCATACCCAGCTAATTTTTTTTTGTTGTTGTATTTTTGTGGACACGGGTTTTCATCTTGTTGCCAGGCTGGTCCTGAACTTCTGGACTCAAGCGATTCTCCCGCCTTGGACTCCCAAAGTGTTGAGATTACAGACATGAGCCACTGGGCCTGGCCAGCAAGGCCTTTTATGGAGAAAACAAGAAAAGTATATTGAAAAACATTAAAGGAAACATAAATATGGAGATAGGGGACACCTAATAATATCTTGAAGCTGTCATGCTCTCTAAATTTACCTGTAGATTCAGCATACAGTTATGCATTGCTTAGTGACAAGGATACACTCTGGGACATATTAGGAAACTTCATTGTTGTGCAAACATCATAGAGTGTGTACTTATACAAACCTAGATGGTATCAACTACCACACATCTAGACTATATGATATAGCCTGTTGCTCCTAGGCTATACACCTGTACAGCATGTTACTGTACGGAATACTATAGACAACTGTAACACAATGGCAAGTATTTATGTATGTAAACAGAAAAGGTACAGAAAAGATATAGTATAAAAGATTTTAAAAAATGGTATACCTGTATAGGCACTTACCATGCTTGGATCTTGCAGGTCTGGAAGTTTCTCTGCATGAGTCAACGGGTGATGGTGAGTGAGTGTGAAGGCCTAGGATGTTTTTTACACTACTGTAGGCTTTATAAACACTGTATACTTAGGCTACACTGTTTATAAAAAATATTTTTCTTCAATAATATATTCATTTTAGTTTACTGTAACTTTTTTCCTTTACAAACTTTTAACTTTTCTAGGCCAGGTGCAGTGGCTCATGCCTGTAATCCTAGCACTTTGGGAGGCTGAGGTGGGCAGATCACCTGAGGTCAGGAGTTCGAGACCAGCCTGGTCAACATGGCGAAACCCCATCTCTACTGAAAATACAAAAATTAGCTGGGCATGGTGACATGCGCCTGTAGTCCCAGCTACTTGGGAGGCTGAGGCAGGAGAATCTCTTGAACCCGGGGGGTGGGGAGGTTGCAGTGAGCTGAGATAGTGCCACTGCATTCCAGCTTGGGCAACAGAGTGAGACTCTGTCTCAAACAAACAAACAAAAAACAAAAACCACAAAAAAAAAAAAAAAAACATTTAACTCTCCTTTTTCTTCCCCCCCCAGACAGGGTCTTGCTCCATCACTCAGGCTGGAGTACAATGGTGCAGTCACCAATTACTATAGTATTGAAAAAAATTAAGATACTTCAGAGTATATTTAACCAAATGAGGCAAGACTTGTACACTGAAACTACAAAACATTGTTGAAAGAAATTAATACCTAAATAACTCATTATTCACGTGTTTGTGCTGGTGCTGTTCTAAATCTACTGCACTGACAGTCCTAAAAAGTACAGCCCATACAATGATGTATCGTACATAATACTTGATGATGATAATAAATGCCTATGTTACTGGTTTATGTATTTACTATACATTTTATTGTTATTTCAGAGTGTACATCTCCTACTTATTTAAAAAAGGGCCGGCCAGGTGCAGTGGTGGCTCATGCCTGTAATACCAGCACTTTGCAGGGCCGAGCCGGGTGAATCACTTGAGCCCAGGTATTCAAGACCAGCTTGGGCAACATAGTGAGACCCCATCCCTACGGGAAATATAAAAATCAGCCAGATGTGGTGGCACAGGCCTGTAGTCTCAGCTACTCAAGAGGCTGAGATGGGAGGATCTCTTCAGCCTGGGAGTCAAGGCTGCAATGAACTGTGATTGCACCACTGCACTCTAGCCTGGGAGACAGTGAGACCCTGTCTCAGACAAAAAAAAAAAAAAAAAAAAAAAAAAAAAAAAAAAAACGGTGGCTATAAAACAGCCGCAGACAGTCTCTTCAAGAGGTATTCCAGAAGGCACTGTTATCATAGAGATGTTGAAGACCTTCCAGTGGAACAAGATGTGGAGGTGGAAGACAGTGAGAATGATGATCCTGACCCTGTGTAGGCCTGGGCTAATGTGTGTGTGTGTGTCTTAGTTTTTAACAAAACATTTAAAAAGTAAAAATAAACAAATAGTTATATAGATAGAAAAAAGCTTGGAGAGTAAGGATATAAAGAAAATGTTTTTGTACAGCTGTATAATGATTACAAAAGAGTCAAAATGTTAAACAAAATTAAAAAGTTTGTAAAGTAAATAGTGTTATGGTAAACTAAGATTATTGTTGAAGAAAGAAAAACTATTTTAAAAATAAACTTAGTGTAGCCCAATTGTACAATGTTTATAAAGTCTAGAGTAATAGTACTGTTCTAGGCCTTCTCATTCAATCACCATTCACTGACTCACCCAGAGCAACTTCTAGTCCTGCAAGCTCCATTCATGGTAAGTGCCCTATATAGGTGTACCATTTTTTAGTCTTTTTGTTTGTTTTGAGACAAGGTCTCGCTGTGTTGTCCAGGGTGGAGTACAGTGGCATGATCCTGGCTCACTGTAGTCTTGACCTCCTGGGCTCAATCGATCCTCCCACCTCAGCCTCCCAAGTAGCTGGGACTACAAGGCATGCACCACCATGCCCAGCTAATTTGTGTTTTTTTTTTTTCTGTAGAGACAGGGTTTCACCATGTTGCCCAGGCTGGTCTCTAACTCCTGGACTCAAGCGATCCACCTGCCTCTGCCTCCCAAAGTGCTGGGATTACAGGTGTGAGCCACTGTGCTTCAGCCTTTTTATCTTTTATGCTGTATACTTACTATGCCTTTTCTATGTTTAGACACACAAATACTTACCATTGTGTTACACTTGCCTACAGTATTCAGTACAGTCACATGCTGTACAGGTTTGTAGCGTGGGAACAATAGGCCATATCATATAGCCTAGGTGTGTAGTAGCTATACTATCTAGGTTTTTGTAAACATACCTAACGACGTATTTCTCAGAAATGTGTCACTGTCATTAAGTGATACATGATTGTACATTTAAATTGATTATTGATAATGAAGGATTTATGCCATTGTGGTTTTTGTTTTGTGTATGTCTTATATTTTTTGTTCCTAAATTCCTCCTTTACTGGCTTATGTGTTAGATACGTGTTTTCTTTCTTACTATTTTTTTTTTTTTTTTTTAGACGGACTCTTGCACTGTTGCCTGAGCTGGAGTGCAATGGCGCGATCTCGGCTCACTGCAACCTCCGCCTCCTGAGTTCAAGCGATTCTCCTGCCTCAGTCTCCTGAGTAGTTGGAACTACAGGCACCTCCCACCATGCCTGGCTAATTTTTTTGTATTTTAGTAGAGACTGGGTTTCACACGTTGCCAAAGGTGGTCTCAAACTCCTGAGCTCAGGCACTCCGCCCACCTAAGCCTCCCAAAGTGCTGGGATTACAGGTGTGAGCCACTGCACCCAGCCTCCTTGTTATTGTTTTTTAAAGAGATGGAATATTGCTGGGTTGCTCAAGCTGGAGTGCAGTGGCCATTCACAGGTACAGTCACAGTGCACTGTGACCTCGAACTCATGGGCTCAAGCGTTCCTCCTGCCTCAGCCTCCCTAATAGCTGGGATTATAGGCATGTACCACCATGCTTGGCTTTACCACTCTGGTTTGAATTAATACCAACTTAATATTTATAGTAAACAAAAAGTTTTCTCCTATATAGCTCTGTCCCCCTCAAGTTATTATGTCATATTTACATTTTTTTTTGAGACGGAGTCTTGCTCTGTCACCCAGGCTGGAGTGCAGTGGCGTGATCTTGGCTCACTGCAACCTCTGCCTCCTGGATTCAAGTGATTCTCCTGCCTCAGCCTCCTGAGTAGCTGGGATTACAGGTGTGCGCCACCACGCCCGGCTAATTTTTGTATTTTTGGTAGAGACGGGGTTTCACCATGTTGGTCAGGCTGGTCTTGAACTCCTGACCTTGTGATCTGCCTGCCTCGGCCTCCCAAAGTGCTGAGATTACAGGTGTGAGCCACGGTGCCTGGTCCATAATTACATTTTTATACAATGTTTGCTCATCAACATTGTCTTATAATTACTGTTTTATGTTTTATTCATTTTTTTTGAGATGGAGTTTTACTCGTGTCACCCAGGCTAAATGCAATGGTGTGATCTCAGTTCACTGCAACCTCTGCCTCCCAGGTTCAAGCGATTCTCCTGCCTCCACCTCCTGAGTGACTGGGATTACAGATGCCCACCACCATGCCCAGCTAATTTCTGTATTTTTAGTAGAGATGGGGTTTCACCATGTTGGCCAGGCTGGTCTTGAACTTCTGATCTCAAGTGATCTGCCCAGATTAGCCTCCTAAAGTGCTGGGATTACAGGCATGAGCCATCACACCCAGCCCGTTTTATGTTTTTTAAACCACATAGAAAAGGGGATTTCAGTTGTCAAAAATGCGTGAGTACCGACTTTTATGTTTGCCTGTGTGATTACCTTTACCAGTGTTCCTTTCCTCTTCATTTGGATTTGAGTTACTGCTTGGTGTACTTTCACTTTGCTGTGAAGGATTTTTAGGTCTCTTGATAGTGAAAAGCCTGCTTCCCAAAGCCCTTGGCTGTTCACTTATTCCTGAGTGAAATCTCTCTGTGGTCTTGTCTGTTGTAGTGCCCTCCTCTCCTGGGCTGTAAGTACAAGTGACTGATAAATGCTGTCAAAATCACCTATGAGGTGTTGAGTATGCTTCAGCCATCCCATGACCCAAGGGTAGGAATTCCTTCCTTACCCACAGGGTGAAGAGGAGGCAATGACATTTGGAATCATGAACAGGATGGTCCAGGGCCCCTGGTGAGCTGTAATTAACTGTTCTTGGCAGATAACTGGCTCCATGATACAGCAAAGGCTGCCTGGGCCCAAACTGGCGGTTGCTGGTGGGCTTGTGCTTTGGCCTTCATTGTTGTCACTTCTTCCCACCCTAGGTGGCTCTTGTCTCCAACAAGAGGATTGTTATTTGACTCTACAGTGGCATACTGTGCTCTTGGGTTTGGTGTGTTCATAGGTGATTTCTGAGGCTCCCTCCTGTAAAGGCAGTGACAACACAGCACCGTAACCAGTTGATGCTTGAGTTCAGCTTACCACGAGTCAGGCCAGGTATCTTTTGTTGCTGTGTCTACTCTGTGAACCATCACTGGCTACTTGGGGGAGCTATACAGATGTTATTTGTGATTGTGCACCCATCCCTTGGGACAGGTCCACTCTTTCTGAGGTTAGTGGAAAGGAAGAAAGAAGACCACCACTCCAGGGAGAATTAAACATGGCACCGTGGATGCCTAGTGAGTGTTTCTCAGGCAAGAGTAATGGCCTTGTCTGGCACTTGTGCATTGCTTCCCCTGCTTCTTTCTGTTCAGCGTGCTCCCCTGGTGTCTAAGAGCATGAAGGTGCAAATCCGTTGTAGCCCACAACCCAGGGGCTGATGAAAAAAAGAGTAGAAGGAGCATTTGGTACTAGCCTCTCCCACTGGAGGATGTAGCTCAACTGCTTTCCCCATGCAAAACCCCTAGCCAGTGTACCTGGGCTTTGCTTAGTATGGCTGCTTACCAAGAAGCCAGAGGGCTAAGCTTGGAATGGCACAGCCTGTTGGCTCCCACCTGGGCCATAAACAAAATGACCTAATCATTTATTCACACTATTTTTAAAACATTCACTTAGAAAATATGCGCTGCAAGATTTTTTTGTAACGCTATTTTCCATTCTATTGTCATGAATGTGCATAGTAACGAAGCACATACTATAAAATTTTCTTTAAACATATATATTTTTGAAAACCATAAATTACTAAAGTTTTGTCATATCTCACCCTATTTAAAGTGATAACTTTTAAATTAAAGTAATTCACCATGGATACATTTGAAAGCAAAATATTGTGATAGTAATTTATCAAAATAAAATAATTGTATTGATTTATCAAACTTTCTAAAAGAGGTTATTAATCTTTTATGGTGTTATTACAAACAAAATGATTTTGTTTAGATATCTAAATTCTGTTTATCATATTCTTGAATTGTTTGTCAAGGAATCTAATTTTTCTGGGCTATAAAAACTTGCTGCTTTGAGCTTCTATTTTTTCATCATTCTATTCCATTGTAAACTGTAATGTAATGAAAATGCTGTCTGAAAATGCTGTCTCTGTTATGTTACAGAATTTCTTGTAACAGTAACCCATTAAAGTATATTAAAAGTAAAAAAAAAAGGCCGGGCGCGGTGGCTCAAGCCTGTAATCCCAGCACTTTGGGAGGCCGAGACGGGCGGATCACGAGGTCAGGAGATTGAGATCATCCTGGCTAACACGGTGAAACCCCGTCTCTACTAAAAAATACAAAAAAAAAAAAAAAAAAA
>NC_045442.1:89097275-89128879 GCF_002776525.5 Piliocolobus tephrosceles | reverse complement strand
AAAAAAAAAAAAAAAAAAACTAGCCGGGCGAGGTGGCTGGCGCCTGTAGTCCCAGCTACTCCGGAGGCTGAGGCAGGAGAATGGCGGGAACCCGGGAGGCAGAGCTTGCAGTGAGCTGAGATCTGGCCACTGCACTCCAGCCTGGGCGACAGAGCGAGACTCCGCCTCAAAAAAAAAAAAAAAAAAAAAAAGTAAAAAAAATAAAAAATTCCCTTCCTGGATGTGGATCCTAACCCTGGAGAGATTGATTGGCCCTCCCCATCAGAAGAGGCAGCTGCCTACAAGGTGGGCCCTTGGGTCCCTGAATCTTTCCCTGTTCTCACCCAGAAGGTCTACACGGAGATGGGACAGTGACTGAAATAGAAAGTTGCAACTTATTGTGGCTAGAAATCTAAAATATTGTTTGGTAATTTATATATAGACAGCAATAAAAAAGCCTGTGTCGTGGAAAAGGAAGGACTGTTGCTAAGGATAGTTTCAGTCCACCTACCCCTGGGCCATGGGCCTTGCAGGTTTCCACTGCAATATTTTGCTGCCTGAGCCTCCATTGCAAGAAAAATCCTCCTTTGTAGGGTCATAGGGAAAAGTCACCCTATGGCACCCTGTGGCATTGTGAGGGGGTTAATTCAAACCCAGCTTAAGCCTGAGGTTCTTAAACCCTGTAAACCAACCATTGCCTTGCAGGGAAGGAGGAAGCCTCTCACCCTGATGATAATGATTTGAGGTTCTCTGGAGAAAGATATCTATAAATATAAGCAGGATAAAAAGAACTTCTCCTCCCTATCTGTATGTTCTTAGGGAGTTTCTGAATATAAAACAGAGACTAAATAAGTATGCCTCACCTTAACTGTTGTCTCTCCCAGATTCCCTATGGTCATAGCATTTATGACCTTAAAATATACCGTGGTGGACATGGAATCAGTGAGCAATAAATTAAAATGAAGTCATTGGCACTTAACAACTTGGCTTAATGAAAAGGGACCTTGTGAAAATCACAGTTAAAATAATATCGGGCTGGGCATGGTGGCACGTGCCTGTAATCCCAGCACTTTGGGAGGCCAGGGCAGGTGGATCTCCTGAGGTCAGGAGTTTGAGACCAGCCTGGCTAACATGGCAAAATCCCGTCTCTAAGAAAAATACAAAAATACAAAACAAAAACAAAAACAAACAAACAAAAAAACTAGCCAGGTGTGGTGGTGCTTGCCTGTAATCCCAGCTACTTGGGAAGCTGAGACAGGAGAATCATTTGAACTGGGGAGGTGGAGGTTGTAGTGAGCTAAGATTGCACCACTGCACTTCAGCCTGGGTGACAAGAGTGAAACTACATCTCAATAAATAAATAAATACATATAAAAATAATTAAAATAGTTAATTTGGCCAATGTAAATTAAAACAGAGCCTTCAAGAATTAAGACTGGGTATGATGGCTCCCAGCATTTTAAGAGGCTGAGGCAGGCAGATTGCTTGAACTCAGGAGTTCAAGACCAGCTAGGGCAACATGACAAAACCCTCTCTGTACCAAGAAACAAAAATTAGTTGGTCATGGTGGTGCACACCTGTAATCCCAGCTACTTGGGTGGCTGAGGCATGAGAATTGCTTGAACACAGGAGGTGAAGGTTGCAGTCAGTCAAGATTGTACTACTGCACTCCAGCCTGGGTGACAGAGCAAGACTCTATCCAAAAAAAAAAAAAAGAATTGAAACTTGTAAGAAGGGGTGATTATCCCTACTGCACCTGCATTTAGCAGCCAAACTTGGCCTCTTTAACCTGGAAAACATGAATATGAATAGTGCCTCATGGTGGATTACTGGAATCTTAAGATCCTCAGACCTGATACCCAATATTATTGAAGTTACTGACTCCATCTAATAAGCAACTGGTAAATCTTTTGCTATTATAGATTTGACTTGTGTTAGGGTTCTCTAGAGGACAGAACTATATCTATATCTATATCTATATCTATATAAAATATAGGAGTTTGTTAAGTATTAATGCATACAAACACAGGGTCCCACAACACACTGTCTGCAGGCTGAGGAGCAAGGAGAGCTAGTCCAAGTTCCAAAACTGAAGGACTTGGAGTCTGATGTTCGAGGGCAGGAAGCATCCAGCATGGGAGAAAGATGTAGGCGGGGAGGCTAGGCCAGTCTCTCTTTTCACATTTTTCTGCCTGTATGTATTCTAGCCTTGCTGGCAGCTGATTAGATTGTGCCTACCCAGATTAAGGTGGGTCTGCCTTTCCCAGCCCATTGACTCAAATGTTAATCTTCTTTGGCAATACCCTCACAGACACACCGAGGATCAATACTTTGTATCCTTCAATCCAATTAAGTTGACACTCAGTATTAACCATCACAAGTCCACCCCTTGTCAACTTGAACCCATACACATCTCTTGAGATCATACATAATCTTCAAATAAAGACAACAATAAGGTCATAATTATGCCTAACATAATACAACTATCCTTCATACAACGGGAAACATACTAATTCCCAACCCAAACACTATTACATAAAGTTAACAATACATAAATGCTGATGTGAAGTCAATAAATATTATGTCACATGATAAAGTGAAAGGAACTAAAATGAAGATTTTTTTAGTACAAGTACAAGTACAAGATTTTTTTGTGCACAAACATGTTCTTAACGAAAGAGGGAGGAAATACTCATGACAAATACGGTCCTCGTTCTGCAGGGGGTCACATGGTCATAGCTGGTATTCATGACTACCTTCTACTATCCATTCTGTATTCCCTTTGCCTTCAGCAAGCACCTCAGCAGGTCATGGTTTTTTTCCTGGTGGAGTGACCCAAACCTTCATTCCTGAAGGGTCTGGGTCATTTGTAGTCCTGGCTGGATTGGGCTGTTGTAGTTTCCTATTGACCTTAATTACAGTGCACGGTAATACTAAGAGACACCCTAATGGATCTCCTGTATTCCATACATGCTCTTCCTTACCTCTGTTGTGGAGTAGTAGACTGATTCCATCTTAATAGTCCGGGTCAATCACCCCAGGCAACACTGTAACTCTTTTTTTTTTGAGACGGAGTCTCGCTCTGTCGCCCAGGCTGGAGTGCAGTGGCCGGATCTCAGCTCACTGCAAGCTCTGCCTCCTGGGTTTTACGCCATTCTCCTGCCTCAGCCTCCCGAGTAGCTGGGACTACAGGTGCCAGCCACCTCGCCTGGCTAGTTTTTGTATTTTTTAGTAGAAACGGAGTTTCACCGTGTTAGCCAGGATGGTCTCGATCTCCTGACCTCGTGATCCGCCCGTCTCGGTCTCCCAAAGTGCTGAGATTACAGGCTTGAGCCACCGCGCCCGGCCTTTTTTTTTTTTTTTTTTTTGAGAAGGAGTTTTACTCTGTCACCTAGGCTGGGGTGCAATGGTATGATCTCGGTCCACTGCAACCTCCGCCTCCCGGGTTCAAGCAATTCTCCTGCCTGAGCCTCCTGAGTAGCTAGGATTACAGGTGCATGCCACCATGCCCAGCTAATTTTTGTATTTTTAGGAGAGACAGGGTTTCACCATGTTGGTCAGGCTGGTCTCGAACTCCTGACCTCATGATCCGCCTGCCTTGGCTCCCAAAGTGCTGGAATTATAGGCGTGAGCCACCGTGCCCGGCCCTGTAACTCTCTTCTTAGCCTGTTCACTTAAAGGTAGGAGAAGCCCAAAGTGTCCAGGTGGCAATCTTCCAGTTTAATGGAATTGTTGTTGAGTCTCCTGGTGGCAGTGTTCCTCCCTATGGAACTAAGACCTCTAGGTCAGCAAAACGTAATGTTGCAGGAATAGGAAGCAAAAATTTTGCTAGTGGAACACTAGGGGTGATGGTAAGTGATGCCACTTTCACTTCCACCCCTCGATTCCCGGACCCATGAATCCTAGCTATGGGAGAAACAGTACTAAATATTGGATGCTGATTCAGAGCATACACAGCCTTCTGGAGAACTTTGCCCCAGCCTTGCAAAGTATTATCATCTAGTTGATGTTATAATTGTGACTTCAAAAGGCCATTCCACTGTTCTGTCAATCCAGCTGCTTCAGGATGATGGGGAACATGGTAAGACCAGTCAATTCCATGAGCATGAGCCCACTGCTGCACTTTTTTTAGCCATAAAGTGAGCACCTTGGTTAGAGGCAATGCTGTGTGGAATACTGTGATGGTGAATAAGGCATTCTGTGAGTCCACAAATGGTAGTCTTGGCAGAAGCACTGCATGCAGGATAGGTAAACCCATATCCGGAGTAAGTATCTATTCCAATGAGGACAAACCTCTGCCCATTCCATGATGGAAGAGGTCCAGTATAATCAACCTGCCACCAGGTAGCTGGCTGATCACCCAAGGAATGGTGCCATATCAAGGGCTCAGTGTTGGTCTCTGCTGCTGGCAAATAGGATATTCCGCAGTGGCCATAGCCAGGTCAGCCTTGGTGAGTGGAAGTCCATGTTGCTGAGCCCGTGCATAACCTCCGTTCTTGCCACCATGGCCACTTTGTTCATGGGCCCATTGGCGATGACAGGGGTTGCTGAGGAAAGAGGCTGAGTGGTGTCCATGGAACGGGTCATCCTATCCACTTGATTATTAAAATCCTCCTCTGCTGAAGTCATCTGTTGGTGAGCACTCACATGGGATACAAATATCTTCAGAGTTTTTGACTACTGAGAGAGGTCCATCCACACACCTCTTCCCCAAATTTGTTACCAATTTGCCAGTAATGCTTCTTCCAAGTCCCTGACCATCCAGCCAAACCATTGGCTATAGCCCATGAATCAATATATAATAGCACATCTGGCCATTTCTCCTTCCATGCAAAGTGCACAACCAGGTGCACTGCTCAAAGTTCTGCCCACTGGGAAGATTTCCCTTCACCGCTGTCCTTCAGTGATGTTCTAGAAAGGGGCTGTAGTGCTGCAGCTGTCCACTTTTGGGTGGTGCCTGCATATCGTGCAGAATCACCTGTGAACCAGGCCCTCGTCCTCTTTTCCTCTGTCCGCTGATCATAGGGAACTCCCCATGAGGCCATTGGTGCAGGCTAGGGGAGAGAAGGCAGGGTGGCAGGAGTGGAGGCCATGGGTATTTGAGCCACTTCTTCATGTAACTCACTTGTGCCTTCAGGACCTGCTCAAGCCTGATCACCTTTATACCACTTCCATTTGATGATGGAATGCTGCTGCGCATGACTCACTTCATGGCTATATGAGTCAGAAAGCACCCAGTTCATAATAGGCAGTTCAGGTTGCCAGGTGACTTGATGACCCACAGTCAAATCTTCAGTTTCCACCAGAGCCCAGTAACAGCCCAAAAGCTGTCTCTCATAAGCAGAGTAGTTATCTGCAGAAGATGGCAGAGCCTTGCTCCAAAATCCTAGAGGCTTCCGTTGTGATTCACTTATGGGGGCCTGCCAAAGGCTCCAAACAGCATCCCTATCTGCCACTGACACCTCCAGCACCATTGGATCTGTTGGGTCATATGGCCCAAGTGACAGCAGCTTGCACAGCAGCCTGGACCTATTGCAGAGCATTCTCTTATTCTAGGCCCCACTCAAAACTGACAGCCTTTCGGGTCACTTGATAAATGGGCGTGAGTAACACACCCAAATGAGGAATGCATTGCCTCCAAAATCCAAATAGGCCCACTAGGCATTGTGCCTCTTTCTTGATTGAAGGAGGGGCCAAATGCAGCAACTTATTCTTCACCTTAGAAGGACTATCTCAACAGGCCCCCACCGCTGGACCCCTAGAAATCTTACTGAGGTAGAAGGTCCCTGAATTTAAGTCGGATTTATTTCCCATCCTCTGGCATACAAATGTCTCACCAGTAAGTCCACTGTGTTCGCTACTTCTTGCTCACTGGATCCAGTTCAGCGTAGTGTCATCAGTGTAATGGACCAGTGTGATATCTTGTGGAAGCGAAAAGTGATCAAGGTGTCTCCAAATAAGAAAAAGCGATCAAGGTGTTTCCGAATAAGATTATGACACAAAGCCAGAGAATTGATATACCCCAGAGGTAGGACAGTAAAGGTATATTGCTGGCCTTGCCAGCTGAAGGCAAATTGCTTCTGGTGGGCCTTATGGAACGGAATGGAGGAAAAGACATTTGCCAAGACAATGACTGCATACCACATACCAGGAAATGTGCTAATTTGCTCAAGCAATGAAACCACATCTGCTACAGCAGCTGCAATTGGAGTCACCACTTTGTTAAGTTTACAGTAATCCATGGTCATTCTCCAAGATCTGTCTTCTGCACAGGCCAAACGGGAGAGTTGAATGGGGATGTGGTGGGAATCACCACCTCCGCGTCGAAATCAAGTCCTTGATGGTGGCGCTAATCTCCACAATCTCTCCAGGGATGCGATATTGTTTTTGATTTACTCTTTTTCTAGGTAAAGGCAGCTCTAATGGCTTTCATTTGGCCTTTACCACCATAGTAGCCCTTATTCTACCAGTCAGGGAGCCAATATGGGAGTTCTGCCAGCTGCTAAGTGTGTCTATGCTAATTATTCATTCTAGCACTGAGGAAATGACCACAGGATAAGTCCGGGGACCCACTGGACCCACTGTAAGTTGGGCCTGAGCTAAAATTTCATTAATTACCTGATCTCCATAAGCCCCTACTTTAACTGAAGGACCACAGTGATATTTTGGGTCCCCTGGAATCAATGTTAACTCAGAGCCAGTGTCCAGCAGTCCCCGAAATGTCTAATCATTTCCCTTTCCCCAGTGCACAGTTACCCTGGTAAAAGGTTGGAGGTCTCCTTGTGGAAGGATGGGAGAAAGAGTCACTACATAAATTGTTGGTAGTGTATTGGGATCCTTCCTCAAGGGGACCCGGACTCCCCTTCATTCAAGGGGTTCTGAATCTGTAAACTGGCTCAAGTCTGGAAATTGATTGAGGGGTTGTGATTCTCTGTTTTGTTTTTGTTGTTTGTTTTTGAGACAGAGTCTCCCTCTGTCATTCAGGCTGGAATGCATTGGTGCTGTCTCAGCTCACTGCAACCTCCACCTCCCAGGTTCAAGCAATTCTCCAGCCTCTGCCTCTTTAGTTGCTGGGATTACAGGTTTGCACCACTATGCCTGGCTGATTTTTGTATTTTTAGTAGAGATGGGATTTCACCATGTTGGCCAGACTTGTCTTGAACTCCTGACCTCAGGTGATCTGCCTGCCTCGGCCTCCCAAAGTGCTGGGATTATAGGCATGAGCCACTGTGCTGGCTGATTGTCTGTTTTTATAATTCAAATTAGTCTTTTGTCCCTTCGACTTAGAAATTTTCTGCTTTTATAAGTTAAGTAGGAATGCAGTAGGCTTCCTATCACTTTCACCTGTAGGAACACCATGATTAACCAGTGCTAGAGCTCTGCATTAGTCAGACTCTTCTAGTTGCCACTTTGCCTCTGCTGTCCATTACAGTAGCCATGCCCACCTTGCCTTTGATGGTTGAGTGCTGCCACTTGGCCCCTGCCACTCCGGGATCCAATTATTACCATTGTATTTAAATTTTGTAGTTGAGTGTCTGCAGTTCCCACTGTTAGATCTGACATACAGAGAACGGCAATTAGAGGGCTCTTCAAAGATGCAGGTGCTGCCCTCACAAATCTGTTTCACAAGGCGTTGGTCAAGGGTATATCTTCTGGACCCTCCCAACTGGGATGAGTAGGTCTAAAGTGACTAATCCACTCCACCATCCCAATCTCCCGAAGCCTTTGTATCCCTTCCTCTACATTAAACCAAGGGAGATCAGGCATTTCCAGCTCGCTCACAATGGAGAATCTTCTAATCTGTATTTTAGTTAACCAAGCAAATAAACTATTAGAACCTTTTTTAACTCCCCAAGTGGCAACATTAAATGCAGAGTCCCTACTTAGTGGGCTCAAATCCATAAATTCAGCCTGATCCAACTCTATGTTCTTTCCACCATTATCCCACACCCTTAATATCCATTCCCATGCTTGTTCTGCAGATTTGTTTATATGAATTAGAAAACTCAAGCAGTTCTTTTTGAGTGTAGTGCACACTCTCAACCTCACCTCTAGGGGCCCGTCGGGACTTTAGTTATAGGTCTAGCAGCAAATGGTTGTTGGGGGTGGCTCATGAGGAAAATCATCATCTTGCCTGTCAACTAGCTCAAGGGAGGCCATCACCATTGCCTCAGGCAGCATAGGGTTTATCTCCTCAGACAAAGGTAGAAAGGCTGATGGCAGCATGGGTCAGGGAGGGGATGTTGCCACTACTGGGGATGGGGAAGTTGTTTCTTCTGGCAAAAAAGATTCATCAGAGTTTACACACTCAGTGTCCTCAGCTTCATCAGGCTCCTCCCACATGTCACCATTCCAAGTTGCAGGTCTTATTCTTTTCCAATCAATGCCCTCACTTTTGCAGTAGACACCTAGTGAGGCTGTGCATGCACCTTTTGCTGCAGGTCAGTCACTCGCATGGTAAAAGCTTATGTCTGTTTTCCCACAATTTTAGCTCTTTCTCTATAGGAGATAAGACTCACTCAGGGCAATCTTAGCAGATTTGAGTCTCAGTATCTGCTTCTGAAGCTGGAAGATAGAATCCCTGAGTTCATTTTCTTTTTTCTTTTTTTTTGACGGAGTCTCACTCGGCCGCCAGGCTGGAGTGCAGTGGTGCAAACTCGGCTCGCCGCAACTTCCGCCTCCAGGGTTCAAGTGATTCCCTTGCCTCAGTCTCTTGAGTAGTTGGGACTACAGGCGTGCATCACCACGCCCATCTAATTTTTTTTTTTTTTTTTTTTTTGTATTTTAGTAGAGACAGGGTTTCACCATGTTGGCCAGGATGGTCTCGATCTGCTGACCTCGTGATCTGCCTGCCTTGGCCTCCTAAAGTGCCAGGATTATAGGCATAAGCCACTGCGCCTGGCCTAGTTAATAATTTTCTTTCAACATTTTGTCCACTGAATGTAGGAGCAAGCAAGTAGCTTCATTATGTTCCTTAGTTCTTCACAAATGGTCAAAGGTATTATATATAGAGTTACTAAACTCCTTGCCTCTCAAGAGCAATGAATCAGGAGTGTCAAATGTGTTTATTTTGCATAACTATCTAAACAGTTCATGCCAAGGACTATCAGTGTTTTTCATACTACTAGAAGTAGAGTCCTTAGCATTTTTGGGTCTAATCATAGCAAGCAGCCAACCCCAGAAACCCCAAAACCAATGAAAGAACTTCATACTTAATATTCTGTTCCTCTAGAACCACTCCTGGTACCAAAATCTGTGTTACGGTTCTCTAGAGGGACAGAACTAATGGAACGTGTGTACTTGTGTGTGTGTGTGTGTGTGTGTATATATATGTATGTATAAATAAGTTTATTAAGTCTTAACTCAGATCATCACAAGGTCCCACAATAGGCTGTCTGCATGCTGAGGAGCAAGGAGAGCCAGTCCAAGTTCCAAAACTGAAGGACTTGGAGTCCGATGTTTGAGGATAGGAAGCATCCAGCACAGGAGAAATATGTAGGCTGGGAGGCTAGGCCAGTCTTTTTCACCTTTTTCTGCCTGCTTATATTCTAGTCATGCTGGCAGCTGATTAGATTGTTCCCCACTCAGATTAAAGGTATCTCTGCCTTTCCCAGCCCACTGACTCAAATGGTAATCTCCTTTGGCAACACCCTCACTGATACACTCAGGATCAATACTTTGTGTCCTTCAATCCAATCAAGTTGACACTCCGTATTAACCATCACATGGCTAATATGCTCTGTTCAGAGCCTATTTCAACAGCCTCTAGGCTGTAGTTTTCCTTCATTTCTAAAGGGACACAGTATGCCTCTACCAGGTTATCCATGGGGTACTGTAGCAGCCTTGTCATCAGATAGTCTTTGTAGGCAAGATCTCAGCTGCATTCAAATTTCTCTAAGAGGACAACTATGATATTACACTGACAACATCTTTTGAGAAGTTACTTTTGACACACTAATTCAGGACATGCAAGTACTGAAAAAAGAGCACACAAAAAGTGGTCTCCACACGTTGTGTGAGGGGTCTTGCCACTTCTGTTAAATTCCTGAAAACTATTTGGTAATCTGAGGGCCATTTCTTCCCTGACCCTGTCAAGAAGCAGCTATTGACTTTCTCAGTACACACAATTTTTTTTTTTTTTTTTGAGACAGAGTCTTGCTCTGTCGCCCAGGCTGGAGTGCAGTGGCCAGATCTCAGCTCACTGCAAGCTCCGCCTCCTGGGTTTATGCCATTCTCCTGCCTCAGCCTCCAGAGTAGCTGGGACTACAGGCGCCCGCCACCTCGCCCGGCTAGTTTTTTGTATTTTTTTTAGTAGAGATGGGGTTTCACTGTGTTAGCCAGCATGGTCTCGATCTCCTGACCTCGTGATCCGCCTGTCTCGGCCTCCCAAAGTGCTGGGATTACAGGCTTGAGCCACCGCACCTGGCCATTACACACAATGTTAATACGAATATCTTTTAGTCCTCTTTGAGATCTAGAGGTGACATATTCCTCATTTACAAGTTTTACTTAATTTCAGTGATGCTGTTACTTGCAAGTTGGCTCACCTTGAATAGATTCCCTTCAACAAAAGGCTTTAGAGTCTGTCCACATTGCAATACGACAGGAATCCCATGAGACTCCTCAAAGCCCCTTTACCATAGGGGCTTTCACAGCCTTCTCTCATAACTCATCATGGCCACAAATTGCCCATGAGCCCCTGATGCAAGAAACTGCCCTCTTTGATATTGCACTGTACATCATTAGAGCAACAACTGTTGGTCACATACGAGGGTCTCTTGGAAATGGAGGCTTTTACAGGTCCTGAGCTTGTGACCCTCCATACCAGCTGCCCACCGTTCCTTGGGTCACAGAAGCAGAGCCCTGCAAGTTTGGCACAGCTACCAAAACCTCCTTGATGTAGGATGGAGCCACACCCGAGCCCTCTGGCATACTCCATCTGTGGGAGGGGTGGCTTCCTTTCTTCTCAATCTCTTGGCAAATGCCATGGTACTGGAGGAGGTCCTTGGCTACCTGAGGATCCCTATGAGATTAACTGAACAGAAATAGGAGTTTCTAGACTATACATGCTGGAGCTCGGTGGAATGTTGCTGCTTTCTATCCTTTATTCAGGATGCCCTTGACCAAGGGTCAGCACCAGTGGCCACTTTCAGGCAGTCGTCCTAGCACTGGATGTCCTAACCCTGGCCAAAAAATGATGCTGTCAGTACATTTTTAGGCCACTGCTTAAGAGTTGCCCCCTTTGGGGTAAAGATCTCTGGGAATCTCTTGCCTCAGAGATACCCAGAATATAAATCAAAGTAACAGGTGTCAAGGCCACAATACAGCACCTCACCTGAACACATCTTTCTGACCAGACATTACTGACAGTGACCAAGGCACTTCGCAGAATACACAGTGGTGAGCTTTTGGAGAAGGCATTCAATGAAAGTTCTACCTCCCGCTGGGCATGGAGGCTCAAGCCTGTAATCCCAGCACTTTGGGAGGCCGAGGCGGGAGATCGAGACCATCCTGGCTAACATGGTGAAACCCCGTCTCTACTAAAAATACAAAAAATTAGCCAGGCGTGGTGGCAGGCGCCTGTAGTCCCAGCTACTCAGGAGGCTGAGGCAGGAGAATGTCGTGAACCCAGGAGGCAGAGCTTGCAGTGAGCCGAGATTGCGCCACTGCACTCCAGCCTGGGTAACAGAGTGAGACTCTGTCTCAGAAAAAAAAAGAAAAGAAAGTTCTACCTCCCATCTAGGTCCCAAGCAGCTGGTTTAGTTGGGAGTTCTCTGATTTAAGTTACAAAGGAGCAAATGGATACCCTGCTGTGTATCCCTATTGCCACAGGCATTGATTGAATTTATGTCCCCTAGGTATAGCACTTCCTACGCCAGTGCCACACAGGTTCCCAGACTGTCTGCACTGGCCATAAAGTGGGACACCTCTAAAGTTTATGTTTTTGATGACTGTCTTGCCATATTACCCTCTTTCTGTCAATTTAATCTTGAAGTGCTTATCCACCTCTTGTCTGCCCTGCTCAGACCTTCATACTCTTTTGCTGGAATGAAGCCTGGCACACGATTGTCCCATAATAACATATCTGTTAGATGGATGGATGGTGATTGCCAGGGCTCTTCTATGCATCTTCAAAAACTATCCTGTGGACCTTCTGTTCTCTCGTACAGCAATTCTCTCAAAACATCATTCACAACTCTCTTATACATTCTCAAGACTTAAAGCTTGTGATTCTCAAATTATATCACTCTCTCACTCGTCCTGTTTGCTCTAGAGTCCTACAGTATTTTACTTACTTATGTTAAATTCTTCTTGGGTTTTAATTCTAACTTTCTCAATATAGTAAAAGCTAAAAAGTAAAATTATATCTCACAAATCTTAAATTTTCACTTCATATTTTTAATTCATCACTTCACATTTTTAATTCATTAGGTCTACTGTAGCTGATAAAAATGAAATCACTTTAAATCTTCTAGCTCTCTCACATTTTTTTTTGAGATGGGGTCTTGCTGTGCTGCCCAGGCTGGTCCTGGACTCCTGGGCTCAGGTGTTCCTTCTGCCTCAGTCTCCTGAGTAGCTGGGATTACAAGTGTGAGCCACCATACATTATCACACTCTTGATGTTTTGCAGTTCTTCTTTCACTTTTATGAAGTGTCTTCAAAATACCTTCTTATTCTTACTTTCTACTGACATCACCCACAAGCAGATCCATATATTTATCATGATCATGCTCTGATTAATCTAATTCATGATAGAATTAGATTTAAAATGTAAAACTTCAAATTTCTGATTTACCTTGTTACTAGCCTGGCAGGATAAATCTATGATTTCTCTACTCTTACCTAATGCCTAAAATGTAAGCTTTTTTTTTTTTTTTTTTTTTTTTTTTTAAAGATAGAGTCTTGCTCTGTTGCCCAGGCTGGAGTGCACTGGTGTGATCTCAGCTCACTAGAAGCTCCGCCTCCCTGGTTCAGGCATTTCTCCTGCCTCAGCCTCCTGAATAGCTGGGACTACAGGCGCCTACCACCACACCTGGCTAATTTTTGTAGTTTTAGTAGAGATGGAGTTTTATCATATTGGCCAGGCTGGTCTCAAACACCTCACCTTGTGATCCACCTGCCTCGGCCTCCCAAAGTGCTGGGATTACAGGCGTGAGCCACTGTGCCTGGCCTAAAATGTAAGTTCTTTAACAAGCCTCACATGTGGCCACATTTAGCCTGACCAAATTCATTTTTCTCTGTTGCCCCAAACCCTGCCCAACTCCATTAGGTAAAGTCACCTAGATGTCTCTCAAACATGTAGTGCTCCTTACCTTGTTTGCCCTTTTCATTCTAGCGTGTATCTTTCCTGTACAGATGGTTAAATGAGTGAATAAGTGAAAAGTGGTTAAAGCAATGCCTGGTATATATAATAAAGTCTTATTGCTGTTGTTCTTGTTACATACATTTTAGGTTAGAGCTGAAGTTTTCTAATTTTTTTTGTGTGAAATATCCATTATCTGCATTATTCATGTACATAAAATGACTGTATGTTAATCTACTATTAGATTATCTAATACCTGATTATCTGATACCTGACCAGATTAAGTTCTTGACTAGTTTTTTTTTTTTTTTTCCAATTACAATTTTCTACCCCCAGAGAGAAAGATCTCTCTTTTACTCTTCCTTCTTTTACTAGGTAACATGCAGTAGATATTACTTTGTTGATTGTATAGCCTGGGTTGTGAGTACTCTTTTATATTTATTCACACAGAAAACCAAGGAACTCTTTTTAAGTAGATATGCTAAGGTGAAAATATTCAGCTTGATTATTGGGGGTAAATTGGCAAGAAGTTTAAGGTTTGTGTTTTGAAATAGCTTTCCAAGAAATTGTGATGCATTCCACTTACTAGTATGTGTCCACTGATTTACTACTCATTCAGATAATTTAAAAGAAATCAGAAATAGAGCAACACCTGCTAGGACCTTAGGGTGCATTTGTGGCAAAAGAACAAAACCATCATGAAAATATTTTAAAGTTAAACTGTTAGAAAGAAATATTTGTTATAGAGCAGTGCCATACACAGTGAAAAAGTTAATATCACCACCTTTTAACTATACAGATTTATGAAGATTTTTTTGGATATTATGGGATAATAGCTATTTCTTGAAGGCATCCTGCTGCTGAATAGGGCTAAGATTGAAAGGCCCAGTAACCAAGTGGATGCTTATAAATGCAGGTCTGTGGTTGGGGATGAGCAATTTATGGAGCAAAGACTGTTTGGATTGTGGACAGCAGAGGATAGTGATTGTGGTAATAAGGAGTAATAGTTGCCAATAGCAAGTAGAATCCATTTGTCAGATCTGGTCTGTGAGTATATCTGTTTTTTTTCTTAGTGCTTTGGGACACTAGGCTCAGGGATGGGTAGGTTTTTGACCATAGTATTGTTAATATTGTGTTGAATCTGGGTAAGAACAGAGTGATAGTTGTCAGAGGAAACTTCATAATAAAAAGATATAGTTGATTATCGTGATTCATGGTATTTATGTTCTGGAAAGTTACCATAAGCACTGAATTAATGAATATTGAATCATTGTTCCCAGAAGAAATACAGGGTTAGTTCCTGCCAGGCTTTGCCCACATTTTTGTTAGCTGATCCATACATGATGTTTTTTTTATATGGGTTTATTTAAAAAATATCTTATTTAATATATATAGCTGATTTATTAATATTGAATTTATGGCCAACGGCACTACAACTCATGCCTGAATAAAGCTAATTTAAGACACATATTTTCTCCACAGGCATATCACAGCCTTCTTGCACTTAGGAACACGAGAGACAGTACTTCAGTCCTACACTAGGGGACTATTTTAAACAGTGAAATCACCAGCAAAACCCACAAAACTGAAAAATGTGGCACTAACGGTAGCAGGGAAGGGCACTTGTTTATAGTATGAGAACTGAAACAAGAAGCTAGAGCGTTGACCTGTTCAGTTTCACCTGGGAATATGTGTGTTGGGTGACTGAAATTTTTAAGTGCTCAGTGCATGTTCTTGACAACGAAAGCACCAAGAGTCTTGGTTTTGGGTTTACAAATAAGTTTGAATGAGTAGATGAATTTGTAGTCACAAAATCCATGAATAATGAAGATTAACTGTATGAAGATCAGTAAAGATTCTAAGATTAGGTTGAAAACTGTGGTCTTTGAAGCTCATAATGGAAAGAGAAACCAGACATACTGAAGTAAATAAATGGTTAAAAATTATATATGTATTCGTATATATAATATATACACAGTTATATATTATATATTATACATATGAAAAGTAAAGGATGACTTTATATATAAAAATAGAGATGTGTGAGGTATAAGACTTTATGAAGTAAGTTGATAAACAGGGAAATTTTATGATTTGATGGCTATGACAGGTTCATTAATGACAACTGTGGTAGAATAAAATGAACATACAACAGCAGAATAAAACTACGTAACTGATCTTGTTTCCGTAGCCTACATGTCTGCTTTTTCTGGACATTGGCTTTTTGTGTGAATCAGCTAGAGTGAGAGTTACTGTCTGGGCAATAGGAGTTTTCTTTTGCACATGGACAATTATTGCTCTCTGAATTTGTAATTTGGTGTTGATGAGTGGAAGAGAAAAGAAGAGCCAGGCAAGGTGGCTCATGCCTGTAATCCCTGCACTTTGGGAGGCCGAGGCGGGTGGATTGCCTGAGGTCAGGAGTTTGAGACCAGCCTGGTGAAGATGGCGAAACCTCGTCTCTACTAAAAATACAAAAATCAGCTGGGCGTGGTGGCAGGCGCCCGTAATCCCAGCTACTTGAGAGGATCAGGCAGGAGAATCGCTTGAACCTGGGAGGTGGAGGTTGCAATGAGCCAAGATTGTGCTACTGCAATCCAGCCTGGGCAAAGAGCTAGATTTTGTCTCAAAAAACAAAAAATAAAAAACAAAAAATAAAAATAAAGCAAAGAAGTAGTGATGCATTGGAAACATATGTATTAGTGAGTATTTTACAGCAGGAGATAAAAACCTATATTTGCCTCCTCCAAACTTAATTTTTCCTTTGCTGTTGCCTCTCAAACACTATCACCTAATTTTTTTTCTGGCAATTTTACCTACTATTCAATGCCTTTAATGATTCCCCTTCATGCCTCTACCATTCATCCTAAAGTACCATTTGTTGTATTTGTTTATTCCACTTTATCCAGTTTTGAAAGTCACATTTCTAAAGTGCAAGATTACTGTGTTTTTATTTGCAGATTCCTCTCCTTTTTTCCTATTCAGTTTGTTTTGTCTAATCCTAAGGGAGTGAGATGTATGCCCTCAGGATTACTTTCAGACCAGGTGCCTGGGCTATCCTAGAGCATTTCCATATTACATCCCCTTTCCACATGAAATGTGTTAATATTTATAAGATATGGTAAACTATTCTCATTTAGTTTCTGGAACGTTGAACTGATGCATAAGAACCAGGAAAACCAAGACCAGCATTTGGGGAAAGCTGGTTTTGTCACCAACAAAATGTTGACAGAAGACAGAAATAGTGTTTTAGGAGAAACATTTAATGTAAATTCAAGCCTTGTTCCAATGAGAAAAATACCTGATAAATATGACTTATGTATAATGAATGTGAATTATATTTCAGAATTGTTAGTAATAGAAACTCCTTTGTAAGGAAGCTTGATGAGCTCAGTGCACATGTGAAATTGCTCCTTCATATAAGACATGAACATCCTTATGCCAGAGAGAAACCTTTTGAGTGTGACAGAAATGAGAAAGCTATATGTCAGAATGAGGACTTATTTCAGCATCAGGATATTCAAACTCTGAAGCAAATTTCTGAATACCTTGAGTGTGGGAAAGCTTTTCATGAGAAGGCAGCCTTCAGTACCCATAAGACAGTGTGCTCTGGGAGAAACCCTGTGAATATAATTAACAACTAAGAGCCTTTTCTGACAATCCAAACCTCCTTGTTCATCAGAGAACTCACACGAGGGAGAATCACTATGAGTTTAATGACTGTGGGAGGAGGTCTGTTGGTGAGAAATCTCTAAATAAACACCATGGAGGAATCATGGGAAAAAATACTATGAGTGTGAGAATAATTTTGGCAAGAAATCACTCTTCATTGACACTGAAAGAGCTCAAAAAGGAAAAACAAGCTTTGAAAGTAATGAAGGTAGAGGAATCTTTAAGAAACCAAGTCTCTCTCAACAGCATACATACACAGAAAAGAAAACCTTTCAAAATAGTCATTGTGGGAGTTCTTTTTGGCATATATCAGTTCTCTTTAAACATCAGCAAACACACATAAGAGAAAAATTCTATGAATGTAATGAGTGTGGGAAAACTCTCAGCCACAGTTCATCTCTCATGGTACGTGATAAGATACACAGAGGGGAGAAACCTTATGAATGTACTGAATGTGGGAAAACCTTCACAAATAGGTCAGGCCTTACAGTTCATCCACAGATACACACAGGGCAAAAACCCTATGAATGTATTGAATGTAGGGAAGCCTTCAGATATAAGTCAGGCCTTACAGTACATCAGAGAACACACACAGGTGATAAGCCCTATGAGTGTAGTGAAAGTGGAAAAAAATTCTGTGAGAAGTCAAATCTCCAAGTGCATCAGAGAACACACACAGGGGAGAAATCCTATGAGTGTAAAGACTGTGGAAAAACCTTTGTTTACAGTTCATTCCTCATAGTACATCAAAGGATACACACAGGTGTAAGACCCTATGAATGTAACGAATGTGGGAAAACATTCTCACAAAAGCCAAACTTCATTTATCATCAGAGAACTCATACTGGAGAAAGGCCCTATGAATGTAATGACTGTGGGAAGTCTTTCTCAGTGAAGTCAAAACTTATTGTGCATCAGAGAACTCACACAGGGGAAAATCCCTATGAATGTAATGAATGTGGGAAAACCTTTTACCAGAAGTCATCTTTTATAGTACATCAGAGAACACACACAGGGGAGAAACCATATAAATGTAATGCATGTGGGAAAAGTTTTTCCCAGAAGTCATCCCTTACTGTACATCAAAAAAGACACAAAAAAGAGAAGCCATATAAATGTATTCAATGCAGCAAAACATTTAGCCAGAAATCAGCTCTTACTAAGCATCAAACAACTCACTCAGGAGAGAAACTTCATAAATGTAATGAATGTAGCAAAACTTTTTACCACAAGTCATCCCTCAGAGTACATCAGGAACCCACACAGGAGAGAAACCCTACAAATGTAATGAATGTGAGAAGACTTTCTACCAGAAGTCATCACTCATAGCACATCAGAAAACACACCGAAGGCAGAAATCCTGTGAATCTACAAATGTGGAAAGCCTTTTGTCAGAATTCATGAATCTGAGAAAGTACAGAAAGAAGAAGTCCCTGTTAGCATCTTCTGAAAGTCCAGAAACCTTTTCTTAAACCTACTCAGTTTAAATTAAAAACAGTGAAGGGGAGAAACTTTATAAGTATGATAAATATTTTGCCTGGAAATAAAGGGCCATCTTAGTGAGCAGCAGATATTTGATATTTGAAACATCTTATGAATATTTTGAATAAGTTGTAGCTTTGAAAATGATTCATTTTTGGTTATACATCAGAGATTTTAGCTCACTGGAAATATACCAGTTTGGTAATTGAGACTAAAAACTTCCTCTAGAAATATTATATTAAAATTCTTGTTTCTGATATACCAAAATTTTATTGAAAATATTCAGTTATAGACATACTATGTTTATGTTGAATAGTCATAAATATACCAAACACAAATGCAAAGCGTCATTAGGTTATGTGAGTGTGCTTTATTTTTATTTTATTTTTTCTGTTTTCCAGTAAAACTTTACTTACTCAAGTCCAACAGAGCTTAAAGGTTAAAAAAAAAAAAAAGTACTTACACAGACAGGCAGCAGTCTGGACTTGGCCTTCAACCACTAATTTCTGACCCCTGTGCTAAAATCAAGATGCTGCTAATGCAATCAATCCTCTTTTTAACAGTACCCTACATGTATGCCATTATCCTTCAAAGGCAGACCTTTATACTGCATGCTTTCATTTTGATTTTTCAAACGTTCAGTTTGCAAGTTACAATACAAGTGCTGTAAGGGAATAATATCTTGTGGTACTCAATACAGAACTTCAATGTCAAAGCAATTTTTCATTGTATTAAACCACAGAAGTGTGAATAAGGCCAGTGTAATGGAAAGAAATAATTCTACACAAATATATTCTACAGTAATAAATCTGCAATCAAGAAATCCACTTGGGTGCTGGAGTAAATGGCCTTGAACAGAAATAACTAGTATCTAGGAAATGCATAATCACATAAATAAAACTTTCTAAAATAAAGCAAAAGGTTACATTTCTAAGCCTTGAAGTATTTTTCTTTCTTCACACTTGAATTTTTATTCTAAGTGACTGAACAAAAAATATACTATCAAGGTGAAAAGGCAATTCAGAAAAGAAATACAAACACCTAGCAAATAAGTGTAAATATATGCAATCTCCAAAAAAAGTAAATTATAGCCAGAAGAAAGAATTGGTTAAAAAATTTAGGGTGCATAATTTGCATTTGAAGATTTCCCTTACAAGCCTGACTCCTCAATACCAGATCTTCATCTTCCATATCTCAGCTCAGCCTCTCCAAATATAGTTGCCTCATCAGGTATTTCAGTTTAGATCTGGCCAGATGATCAGGCTATTCCCCTGTCTAGTCTGGGCCACAAAAGACCCAAGTGACATTGAGAAAAATCAAAGAAGATGAGCCATGCATTGTAGCTCATGCCTGTAATTATCTGGAGTTGAGTGGGGAGGATTGCTCGAGCCTGGGAGTTCAAAGCTATCCTGGGCTCAAAAAAAAATTTTCGATACTGAAATTCCTTGGTCACTTCTATAGTGGATTTCTTTCTTTCTTTTTTTATTATTATATTTTAAGTTCTAGGGTACATGTGCACAACGTGCAGGTTTGATACATAGGTATACATGTGCCATGTTGGTTTGCTGCACCCATCAACTCATCATTTACATTAGGTATTTCTCCTAATGCTATTCCTCCCCCAGCCCCCTACCCGCTGACAGGCCCCGGTGTGTGATGTTCCCCATCCTGTGTCCAAGTGATCTCATTGTTCAGTTCCCACCTAGGAGTGAGAACATGCAGTGTTTGGTTTTCTGCCCTTGTGATGGTTTGCTCAGAATGATGGTTTCCAACTTCATCCATGTCCCTGCAAAGGACACGAATGCATCCTTTTTTATGGCTGCATAGTATTCCATGGTGTATATGTGCCACATTTTCTTAATCCAGTCTATCATTGATGGACATTTGGGTTGGTTCCAAGTTTTTATTATTGTGAATAGTGCCGTAATAAACATACGTGTGCATGTGTCTTTACTAATAAACATACATAGTAGCATGATTTATAATCCTTTGGGTGTATATACTCAGTAATGGGATTGCTGGGTCATATAATAATTCTAGTTCTAAATCCTTGAGGAATCGCCACACTGTCTTCCACAGTGGTTGAACTAATTTACACTCCCACCAACAGTGTAAAAACATTCCTATGTTTCCACATCCTCTCCAGCATCTGTTGTTTCCTGACTTTTTAATGATTGCCATTCTAACTGGCATGAGATGGTATCCCATTATGGTTTTGATTTGTATTTCTCTGATGACCAGTGGTGATGAGTGTTTTTTCATGTGTCTGTTGGCTGCATAGATGTCTTCTTTTGAGAAGTGTCTGTTCATACCCTTTGCCCACTTTTTGATGGGGTTGTTTGTCTTTTTCTTGTAAATTTGTTTGACTCCTTTGTAGATTCTGGATACTATCCCTTTGTCAGGTGGGTAGATTGCAAACATTTTCTCCCATTCTGTAATAGGTTGCCTGTTCACCCTAATGGTAGTTTCTTTTTGCCATGCAGAAGCTCTTTAGTTTAATTAGATCCCATTTGTCAATTTTGGCTTTTGTTTTCATTGTTTTTGATGTTTTAGTCATGAAGTCCTTGCCCATGCGTATGTCCTGAATGGTATTGCCTAGGTTTTCTTCTAGGGTTTTTATGGTTTTAGGTCTAACATTTAAGTCTCTAATCCATCTTGAAATAATTTTTGTATAAGGTATAAGGAAGGGATCCAGTTTCAGCTTTCTACATATGGCTAGCCAGTTTTCCCAGCACCATTTATTAAATAGGGAATCTTTCCCCCATTTCTTGTTTTTGTCAGTTTTGTCAAAGATCAGATGGTTGTAGATGTGTGGTGTTATTTCTGAGGCCTCTGTTCTGTTCCATTGGTCTATATATCTGTTTTGGTACCAGTACCATGCTGTTTTGGTTATTGTAACCTTGTAGTACAGTTTGAAGTCAGGTAGTGTGATGCCTCCAGCTTTGTTCTTTTTTGCTTAGGATTGTCTTGGCAATGTGGGCTCTTTTTTGTTTCTATATGAACTTTAAAGTAGTTTTTTCCAATTCTGTGAAGAATGTCATTGGTAGCTTGATCAGGATGGCATTGAATCTATAAATTACTTTGGGGAGTATGGCCATTTTCACGATATAGATTCTTCCTATCCGTGAGCATGGAATATTCTTCCAGTTGTTTGTGTCCTCTTTTATTTCGTTGAGCAGTGGTTTGTAATTCTCCTTGAAGGGGTCCTTCACATCCCTTGTAAGTTGGATTCCTAGGTATTTTATTGTCTTTGTAGCAATTGTGAATAGGAGTTCACTCATGATTTGGCTCCCTATTTGTCTGTTATTGGTGTATAGGAATGCTTGTGATTTTTGCACATTGATTTTGTATCCTGAGACTTTGCTGAAGTTGCTTATTAGCTTAAGGAGTTTTGGGGCTGAGATGATGGGGTTTTCTAAATACACAATCATGTCATCTGCAAACAGGGACAATTTGACTTCTTCTTTTCCTAATTGAATACCTTTTATTTCTTTCTCTTGCCTGATTGTCCTGGCCCGAACGTCCAACACTATGTTGAATAGGAGCAGTGAGAGAGGGCATTCTTGTCTTGTGCCGGTTTTCAAAGGGAATGCTTCCAGTTTTTGTCCCTTCAGTATGATACTGGCTGTGGGTTTGTCATAAATAGCTCTTACTATTTTGAGATATGTTCTATCAACACCTAGTTTATTGAGAGTTTTTATCATGAAGGGCTGTTGAATTTTGTCAAAGGCCTTTTCTGCATCTATTGAGATAATCATGTGGTTTTTATTGTTGGTTCTGTTTATGTCATGGATTATGTTTATTGATTTGCATATGTTGAACCAGCCTTGCATCCCAGGGATGAAGCTGACTTGATCGTGGTGGAAAAGCTTTTTGATGTGCAGCTGGATTCGGTGTGCCAGTATTTTATTGAGGATTTTCACATCAATGTTCATCAGGGGGATATTGGTCTAAAATTCTCTTTTTTTGTTGTGTCTCTGCCAGGCTTTGGTGTCAGGATGATGCTGGCCTCATAAAATGAGTTAGGGAGGATTCTCCCTTTTTCTATTGATTGGAATAGTTTCAGAAGGAACGGTACCAACTCCTCTTTGTAACTCTGGTAGAATTCAACTGTGAATCTGCCTGGTCCTGGACTTTTTTTGGTTGGTAGGCTATTAATTGCCTCAATTTCAGAGCCTGTTACTGGTCTATTCAGAGATTCAACTTCTTCCTTGTTTAGCCTTGGGAGGGTGTATGTGTCCAGAAATTTATCCATTTCTTCTAGCTTTTCTAGTTTATTTGCATAGAGGTGTTTATAGTATTCTCTGATGGTAGTTTGTATTTCTGTGGGATCAGTGGTGATATCCCCTTTATCATTTTTTATTGTGTCTATTTGATTCTTAGTTCTCTTTTCTTCTTTATTAGTCTTGCTAGTGGTCTATCAATTTTGTTGCTCTTCTCAAAAACCAGCTCCTGGATTCATTGATTTTTTTGAAGGGTTTTTTTGTGTCTCTATCTCTTTCATTTCTGCTCTGATCTTAGTTATTTCTTGCCTTCTGCTAGCTTTTGAATGTGTTTGCTCTTGCTTCTCTAGTTGTTTTAATTGTGATGTTAGGGTGTCAATTTTAGATCTTTGTTGTTTTCTCTTGTGGGCATTTAGTGCTATAAATTTCCCTCTATACTCTGGGACACTGCTTTAAATGTGTCCCAGAGATTCTGGTATGTTGTATCTTTGTTCTTATGGGTTTCAAAGAACATCTTTATTTCTGCCTTCATTTTGTTATTTACCCAGTAGTCATTGTGGAGCAAGTTGTTTAGTTTCCATGTAGCTATGCGGTTTTGAGTGAGTTTCTTAATCCTGAGTTCTAATTTGATTGCACTGTGGTCTGAGACACAGTTTGTTGTGATTTCTTTTCTTTTACATTTGCTGAAGAGTGCTTTACTTCCAATTATGTGGTCAATTTTAGAATAAGTGCAATGTGGTGCTGAGAAGAATGTATATTCTGTTGATTTGGGGTGGAGAGTTCTTAGACGTCTATTAGGTCTGCTTGTTGCAGAGCTGAGTTCAGGTCCTGGATATCCTTGTTAACCTTTTGTCTTGTTGGTCTGTCTAATATTGACAGTGGGGTGTTAAAGTCTCCCATTAATATTATGTGGGAGTCAAAGTCTCTTTGTAGGTCTCTGAGGACTTGCTTTATGAATCTGGGTGCTCCTGTATTGGGTGCATATATATTTAGGATAGTTAGCTCTTCTTGTTGAATTGATCCCTTTACCATTATGTAATGGCTTTCTCTTTTGATCTTTGTTGGTTTAAAGACTGTTTTATGAGAGACTAGGATTGCAACCCCTGCTCTTTTTTTGCTTTCCATTTGCTTGGTAGATCTTCCTCCATCCCTTTATTTTGAGCCTATATGTGTCTCTGCACATGAGGTGGGTCTCCTGAATACAGCACACTGATGGGTCTTGACTCTTTATCCAATTTGCCAGTCTGTGTCTTTTAATTGGGGCACTTAGCCCATTTACATTTAAGGCTATTATTGTAATGTGTGAATTTGATCCTGTCATTATGATGTTCGCTGGTTATTTTGCCCATTAATTGATGCAGTTTCTTCATAGCATTGATGGTCTTTACAATTTGGCATGTTTTTGCAGTGGCTCGAACTGGTTGTTTCTTTCCATGTTTAGTGCTTCCTTCAGGAGCTTTTGTGAGGCAGGCCTGGTGGTGACAAAATCTCTCAGTATTTACTTGTCTGTAAAGGATTTTATTTCTTCTTCACTTATGAAGCTTAGATGGATATGAAATTCTGGGTTGAAAATTCTTTTCTTTAAGAATGTTGAACATTGGCCCCCAGTCTCTTCTGGCTTGTAGAGTTTCTGCTGAGAGATCTGCTGTTAGTCTGATGGGCTTCACTTTGTGGGTAACTCGACCTTTCTCTCTGGCTGCCCTTAACACTTTTTCCTTCATTTCAACCTAGGTGAATCTGACAATTATGTGTCTTAGGGTTGCTCTTCTTGAGGAGTATCTTTGTGACATTCTTTGTATTTCCTGAATTTGAATGTTAGCCTGCCTTGCTAGGTTTGGGACATCCTCCTGGATAATATCCTGAAGAGTGTTTTCCAGCTTGATTCCATTCTCCCTGTCACTTTCAGGTACACCAATCAAACATAGAATTGGTCTTTTCACATAGTCCCATATTTCTTGGAGGCTTTGTTCATTTCTTTTTACTCTTTTTTCTCTAACCTTGTCTTTTCACTTTATTTCATTAATTTGATCTTCAATCACTGATACTCCTTCTTCCACTTGATTGAATTGGCTATTGAAGCTTGTGCATGCATCACGAAATTCTCGTGCCGTGGTTTTCAGTTCCATCAGGTCATTTAAGGTCTTCTCTACACTGTTTATTCTAGTTAGCCATTTGTCTAATCTTTTTTGAAGGTTTTTAGCTTCCTTGCAATGGGTTTGAACGTCCTCCTTTAGCTTGGAGAAGTGTATTATTACCGACCTTCTGAAGCATACTTCTGTCAACTCATCAAAGTCATTCTCCATCCAGCTTTTTTCCATTGCTGGTGAGGAGCCGCAATCCTTTGGAGGAGAAGCACTCTGATTTTTAGAATGTTTAGCTTTTCTGCTCTAGTTTCTCCCAATCTTTGTGGTTTTATCTACCTTTGGTCTTTAATGTTGGTGACCTACAGATGGGGTTTTGGTGTAGATGACCTTTTTGTTGATGTTGATGCTATTCCTTTCTGTTTGTTAGTTTTCCTTCTAACAGGTCCCTCAGCTGCAGGTCTGTTGGAGTTTGCTGGAGTTCCACTCCAGACCCTGTTTGCCTGGGTATAACCAGTGGAGGCTGCAGAACAGCAAATATTGCAGAACAGCAAATATTGCTGTCTGATCCTTCCTCTGGAAGCTTTGTCCCAGAGGGACAGCCGCCTATATGAGGTATCTCTTGGCCCCTACTGTGAGGTGTCTCCCAGGGTTAGGCTACATGGGGGTCAGGGACCCACTTGAGGAGGCAGTCTGTCTGTTTTCAGAGGTCAAATACTGTGCTGGAAGAACCATTGCTCTCTTCAGAGCTATCAGACAGGGATGTTTAAGTCTGTAGAAGTTTCTGTTGCCTTTTGTTCAGCTATGACCTGCCCCCAGAGATGAAGTCTAGAGGCAGTAGGCCTTGTTGAGCTGTGGTGGGCTCTGCCCAGTTAGTGCTTCCCAGCACTTTGTTTACCTACTCAAGCCTCAGCAATGGCGGACACCCCTCCCCCAGCCAGGCTGCTGCCTCACAGATTGATCTCAGACTGCTGCCCTAGCAGTGAGCAAGACTCTGTGGGCATGGGACCTGCTGAGCCAGGAATGGGAGAGAATCACCTTGTCTGCCAGATGCTAAGACCTTGAGAAAAGCACAGTATTTGGGTGGGAGTGCCCCGTTTTTCCAGGTAGTCTGTCACAGCTTCCCTTGGCTAGGAAAGGGAAATCCCCTGAACCCTTGTGCTTCTGGGGTGAGGCAACACCCTGCCCTGCTTTAGCTCACCCTCCGTGGGCTGCACCCACTGTCCAACCAGTCCCAATGAGATAAACCAGGTACCTCAGTTGGAAATGCAGAAATCACTCATCTTCTGTGTTGATCATGCTGGGAGCTGCAGACTGGAGCTGTTCCTATTCAGCCATCTTGCAACGCCCCCTGTGAGTGTGCTTTATAAGAGAAATATTGTAAGTGTTGATTTTGTCACAGGACCTCATCATAATCTTATGTAAATGTGCCCTTAATTTAATAATTTTAATGATGGATTTAAAATTTCCCACACTTAATGTTTTTCTTCTTTTAGCTATAACAAAAAAAGTATATTTTAAATAAAATATTTGTAGAGTGTAAATTGATGTATTGAAATCTTGTTACATTTTACTCATACATAAATAAGTTTTAGCATTTGATATGGTTTGGCTCTGTGTCCCCACCCAAATCTTATGTCGAATTGTAATCCCCATGTATCAGGGGAGGGGCCGGGTGGGGGGTGGAGTTCCTCCTTGCTGTTCTTGTGATAGTGAGTTCTCATGAGATCTGATAGTTTAAAAGTGTGGCACTTACCCCTTTTCTCTGTGTCTCCTCTTCTGCCATGGTAAGATGTGCCTTGCTTCTCCTTCACTTTCGGCCATGATTGTAAGTTTCCTTAGGAATCCCCAGCCATGTGGGACAGGACTGTGAGTCAATTAAACCTCTTTTCTTTATAAATTACCCAGTCTCATATAGTTCTTTATAGCAGCGTGATAACGGACTAATACACCATTGTTACTAAACTGCTTACCTGGTAAGGAATCCAGATAGGCCAGACATGGTGGCTCATGCCTGTAATCTCAGCACCTTGGGAGACCAAGGGAGGAGGATTGCTTGAGCCCAGGATTTTGAGACCAGCCTAGGCAACACAATGAGACCCTGTCTCTATATTAAAAATGTATTACTAAACAAAAAAGAATCCACACAATGTGACTGTAAACTCAGAGTCAGCCAAATGGAATAATAAACTATGCAACAATTAACTATAAAATTATTTAAAGGATTTTTGCTTTCACCCATAAAAGGAATTTTTGCTTCCACTCATTCTCCAGGATTTGTTGTCTTAAACAACTGGCAAACTGACCAAGATATATGAAATAACTAGAAAACTGGAAAAATGTATGAAACAACTGTTTTAAGACTTGGATATTAGGAATTGCACAACCATGATTCTTGAAGGAAAAGAAGCAAATATGGCCAGTCCTATGACTGGCACAGCTCTTGTCAGAAGGAAATTCCTAGACTATGGCATAGATAGAGATAACTCCAAACATATTCTTATTCTATGAAGCATAAATATTTCAGAGTTCAAGAAGGTTAAGTCAGCTGTAGTATGTGGACTAGCATACTGAAAAGGGAGCTAGCAGAGACACTTTGAGAAATCTGAGTGCCAATCTGCATATGCAACAGGTCATGTTCTTTAAGGCTTGGCAAAGAACAGCTGCTGCCAAAGGAGCAATTATTGGGGAACTCAAAGACAAACACTTCCCAGAGCTCATACAGAGCTGGGAATCATTCAAGCTCCCACCAGCCAAGACTCTTCCTCCTTCAGTTCCTGAGATGACAGTCTCTTTCTCTGTTAGTATGGATTTTTGAAGATCCCAAATATTTCATTTATTATATTCTGCCCCTAGCCCCTCAAAGTTCATGTCCTTGCATTTGAAATACATGCATTCCATCCCAACAATCCCAAAAGTGTTACTCATTCCAGCATCAATTCTATAGATCTAAAGTCCAAAATGTCATCTAAATATTATCTAAATCATGAAAGGGTGACCCTTGAGGTATAATTCATTCTGAGGCAAAGTTCCTTTTCAGCTATGAAACCAGTGAAACCAGACAAGGTATGTGCTTCCAAAATGTAGTGGTGGAATATGCATAGGATAGACATTCCCGTTCCACAAGGAAGAAATCTGAAAGAAAGGGATGATGGTCCCAAGCCAGTCCAAAACCAGCAAGACAAATTCCATTAGATCTAAGGCTTTAGAATGACCTCTTTAGTGGCCAGCCATGGTGGCTCATGCTTGTAGTCCCAGCACTTTGGGAGACCAAAGCAGGTGGATCACTTGAGGTTAGGAGTTTGAGACCAGCCTGACCAATATGGTGAAACCCCGTCTCAACTAAGATTACAAAATTAGGTGGGCATGGTGGCACATGCCTATAATCCCAGATACTTGGGAGGCTGAGGCAGGAGAATTTCTTGAAACCGGGAGATGGAGGTTGCAGTGAGCCAAGATCGTGCCATTGCACTCAGCCTGGGCAACAAGAGCAAAACTCTGTCTCAAGGGAAAAAACAAAAGCCTCTTTGGCTCAATGCCCTTCCTACCTGGGGCGGTGGCCTCAACTTCCATGGCCTTAGGTTGTTGTCCCGCTCCATACTCTGTGGGGTGGCCCTGCCACAAGGCTCCAGGCAGGGTTAGCCTGGCCTGTTTAAACTGAAGAGGTGTTGGCTTTATTCTTTGAAACCAAGGAGGGAGACTTTACGATCTTTGGGGTCATTCTTTCCTTTCAAAGAATAGTGCAACTCCCAACCAAATAGCTCTGTTGCCCCATCCTGCAAAATCCAAGACATCTGGCAGCCTTCCCTTCTCCATCGCCTTCAGTTCAATTTGACAGAGTTTCTGCTTATATAATTCCTTAATCTCTCTGTTGAGTGGCAATCCAGCCATATCCTCAGTGTTTTCCTCAGAACATGCTTCTCTTTTGCAGTGTGGACAGGCTCAGAATTTTACAAATCTTTAAGTTCTGGTTCTCTTTTGCCACTCATTTCTTCAATTCTCTATCTTCTCTTTCTGTAAGCAGTCAGAAGGACCCAGGCCACACCTTCCTTGTTTTGCTTAGAAATCTCAACTAAATATCTGGTTTTATCATTTGCAGATTCTACTTTCCACAAAACTCGAACACAACTCAGGCAGTTTTGCTACCTTATAACAAGGATTGCCTTTCCTCCAGCTTCCAATAACAGGGTCCTCATTTCTGTTTAGGCCTCACCAGAATGGCCTTTAACATCCACATATCTATTAACATTGTGTTCATGATGACATATGTATTCTGGGACAATAGAGACTTTCTCTGTTTCTCTTACTTTCTTTCTGAGCTCTCACCAGAATTTCCTTTAATCTTAGTATTTTCACCAACAGTCCCTTAAGGCAATCTAGGCTTTTTCTAGCACATACTTCAATGCCCTTTTGGCCTCTTCCCATCACCCAGTCCCAAAGCCACTTCCACATTTTTAGGTATTATAGCAGCACCCCACTTTATGGTGCCAAAATCTGTATCAGTATGCTCATGCTGCCTTAAAATACTACAGAAGGGGCCAGGCGCAGTGTCTCATGCCTGTAATCCCAGCACTTTGGGAGGCCAAAGCCAGTGGATCACTTGAGCTCAGGAGTTTGAGACCAGCCAGAGCAACATAGTGAAACCCTGTCTCTACTAAAATACAAAAATTAGCTGGGCATGGTGGTGGGCACCTATAGTTCCAGCTACTCAGGAGGCTGAGGTGGGAGGATCGCTTGAATCCATGAGGTGGAAGTTGTAGTGAGCCAAGATAGCGCCACTGCACTCCAGCCTGGGTGACAGAGCAAGGCTCTGTCTGTAAAATAAAATAAAATAAAATAAAATAAAATAAAATAAAATAAAATACTACAGAAGAGATGGCTTAAATAACACAAAGTTATTCTCTCACAGTTTTGAAGGCTAGAAGTCCCAGACTGAGGTCCTGGAAGATTAAGTTTCTTGTGAATACTGTCTTTGTTCCTGGCTTACAGATGGCCACCTTCTTGCTATGTCCTCACACAGCCAGCCTGCCTGCCTGCCTTCCTTTCCTCCTTCCTTCCTCTTCCTTCCTTCTTCTTCTTTTCTTTTTCCTTCCTTCTTTCCTTCCTTCCTGCCTTCCTGCTTTCCTTTGTTGTGGGAAGTCAGGGACCCCGAACAGAGGGACTGGCTGGAGCTGTGGTAGAGGAACATAAATTGTAAAGATTTCATTTTAATATGGACATATATCAGTTCCCAAATAATACTTTTATAATTTCTTACACCTGTCTTTACTTCAATCTCTGAACATAAATTGTGAAGATTTCATTTTAATATGTACTTTTGTCAATTCCCCAATAATACTTTTATAATTTCTTATGCCTCTTTAATCTCTTAATCCTGTTATCTTCGTAAGCTGAGAATGTACATCACCTTAGGACCACTGTGATAATTGTGTTAACTGTATAAATTGATTGTAAAACATGTGTATTTGAACAATATGAAAAAAGTGCACCTTGAAAAAAACAGAATAACAGCAATTTTCAGGGAACAAGGGAAGACAACAATAAGGTCTGACTGCCTGTGGGGTTGGGCAAAATAGAGCCATATTTTTCTTCTTGCAGAGAGCCTATAAATGGACGTGCAAGTAGGGAACATATTGCTAAATTATTTTCCTAGCAAGGAATATTAATAATTAATACCCTGGGGAAGGAATGCATTCCTAGCGGGAGGTCTGTGAACAGCCGCTCTGGGAGTGTCTGTCTTATGCAGTTGAGATAAGGACTGAAATACGCCCTGGTCTCCTGCAGTACCCTCAGGCTTACTAGGATTGGGGAACCCCACCCTGGTAAATTTGTGGTCAGACCCGTTCTCTGCTCTTGAACCATGTTTTCTTTTGTTTAAGATGTTTATCAAGACAACACATGCACAGCTGAACATAGATCCTTATCAGTAGTTCTACTTTTGCCCTTGTCCTGTTTCCTCAAAAGCACGTGATCTTTGTTCTGCCTTTTGCCCTTTGAGGCATGTGATCTTCATGACCTACTCCCTGTTCGTCCACCCCCTCCCTTTTGAAATCCTTAATAAAAACTTGCTGGTTTTGTGGCTCAGGTGGACATCATGGTCCTACCAATATGTGATGCCACCTCCGGAGGCCCAGCTGTAAAATTCCTCCCTTTGTACTCTTTCTCTTTATTTCTCAGCTGGCTGACACTTTTGGAAAATAGAAAGAACCTACGTTGAAATATTGGGAGCTGGTTCCCCTGATATTTATTCCTTCCTTCCTTGCTTTTCTTTCTTTCTCTTTTTTCTCTCTCTTTCTTCTTTCTTTCTCTCTCTCCTTCCTTTCCTTCCCCTCCTTCTCTTCTCCTCTCCTCTCTTCTCTTTTCTTTCTTTTTTTTCAGAGTCTTGCTCTCTCTCCCAGGCTGGAACGCAGTGGTGCCATCTTGACTCACCGCAACCTCCACCTCCCAGGTTCAAGTGATTCTCTTGCCTCAGCTTCCTGCATAGCTGGGGTTACAGGCGTGTGCCACCATGTCCGACTAATTTTTGTATTTTTAATATAGACAGGGTTTCACTATGTTGGCCAGGCTGGTCTGGAACTCCTGACCTCAGGTGATCCACCCGCTTCAGCCTCCCAAAGTGCTGGGATTACAGGCGTGAGTCACCTCTCTCTCTCTTTTCCTCCCTTCCCTTGCCTTGCCTTGCCTTGCCTTGCCTTGCCTTGCCTTCCCTTCCCTTCCCTTCCCTTCCCTTCCCTTCCCTTCCCTTCCCTTCTCCTTCCTTCCTTCCTTCCTTCCTTCCTTCCTTCCTTCCTTCCTTCCTTCTCTCTTTCTTTCCCTCCCTTCCTTCCCCCCCCCCCCCCCCCCCCCCCCCCCCCCCCCCCCCCCCCC